>NC_069501.1:1199300467-1199407967 GCF_027579735.1 Bombina bombina | reverse complement strand
TTTGTTACACTTACACTTTGTGCATTGCATTTTATATAACTATACATTTCAGATTGGGTCCTTATAGTATTATTGCATTTAAGCTTTGCACATTCTCATTTGTAATTTAATACATTTAAATTTTGATCTAGCAATCATTTTACATATTCTGATTATGCTTTGATAGTTAATGTGTTACTTTAATAACTTTCATACTTTGTATAATATTACATTGCACTTTGTATTTTCTCCATTGTAAACTGACAGCTTCAGAAAGTGGGAAGGACAGGGCAGTTCAATGTGCTGAAAAGGGGAGTTTCTCAGGGTATGTCTGAAGCTCTCGCACAAGTCTTGTGAAATATTCTAAGCATTTTAAACAAGCTGGTCTCACTGATTTGTCTTGCCAGCTGTATGCAGGTCAAGTTTGCTTAAAATTCACAATACACTTATTTTAACTAGCAGAAAAGTAATATATACTAAAAAAAAGACAAACGCAAGTTAAAGTCTAGTTTAATTTGGAATTGATGCAAACTGAGCCTTTATATCAACCCCAGGGGTTCTCCAGTTACCTTCTATCTCCTATATGAAATGTATTCCAGAGAGCTTCATTGCTTTCTCTGGAAGACATCTATCATCTCTCTGGGATTTCCAGGTTCCTATCCTTTTCTTAGAAAATTTAGTGAGTTCTGCCTCTGTAAAGTCAGCACTATATTCTCTCTTTAAACTAGAGAATGTTTGATTATCTGGCTCATAGAAAGTAATGACGCTTTCTGGGAAACTGAAGCTGACCGTTTTTCAGTTTTAATTTAAATAAAAGACATGCAAAGGGCAATCTAATTTATAAAATTTACACAT
Source organism: Bombina bombina (assembly GCF_027579735.1). Taxonomy (NCBI): domain Eukaryota; kingdom Metazoa; phylum Chordata; class Amphibia; order Anura; family Bombinatoridae; genus Bombina; species Bombina bombina. Next base: position 1,199,407,133 of record NC_069501.1, on the reverse strand, counting down.
AAATATACAAAGTATGAGCCTAATTTGTTACAAAATAAAATACAAAATAGAGAGTGCAAAGTTTAAATGTAATAACATTTAATATGAAGTGTAAAGTGATATAAAATAGAAAGCACACAATATGGCCTGTTTGAATACAAAGTCATGCCATTCGGACTGTGTAACACTCCTGCATCTTTTCAAGACCTTATGGATATATGTGTTGTAATTTATCTTGATGGCATCCTTATCTACTCCAAAAACATCCAAAAACATCAGATACAAGTACGTTCAGTCTTAAACAGGCTCCGTGAACATAAGCTTATGCCAAACTAGAAAAATGTAAATTTCATATAGAAACAATAAAGTTTTTAGGGTATGTAATTTCTACAAAAGGTGTTCATATGGATTCAGATAAGATTAATGCCATTAGAACCTGGTTCATACCAACAACCTGAAAAGCATTACAATGTTTCTTAGGTTTCAGTAATTCTTATAGAAGGTTTATACAAACATTTTCCACTATTGTCAAGCCTCTTACCATTCTAACTGGCAACACAGCTAAATTAATTTGATCTCGAGATGTAAAAAAAGCTTTTGATATTCTAAAAACTTACGGCTAGATTACGAGTCTTGCGTTAGGCTTAAAAAAGCAGCGCTGGCCGATCTCAACGCTGCTTTTTACCGCCCGCTGGTATTACGAATCTTGAAGTTACAGGTGTACCGCTCACTTTTTTGGCCAGACTCGGAAATACCGCAGATCCACTTACGTCAATTGCGTATCCTATATTTTCAATGGGACTTCCATAGCGCCGGTATTACGAGTCTGACAAAAAGTGAGCGGTAGACCCTCTCCTGTCAAGACTTGTACCACATTTAAAAGTCAGTAGTTAAGAGTTTTACACTACAACGCCGTAGCATAAAACTCTTAACTAAAGTGCTAAAAAGTACACTAACACCCATAAACTACCTATTAACCCCTAAACCGAGGCCCCCCACATCGCAAACACTAAAATAATTATTTTAACCCCTAATCTGCAGAACCGGACATCGCCACCACTATAATAAATATATTAACCCCTAAACCACCGCACTCCCGCATCGCAAACACTATTTAAATATTATTAACCCTTAATCTGCCGGCCCTAACATCGTCGCCACCTACTTAAATTTATTAACCCCAAATCTACCGCCCCCAACGTCGCCGCCACTATAATAAAGTTTTTAACCCCTAAACCTAAGTCTAACCCTAACCCTAACACCCCCTAACTTAAATATAATTTAAATAAATCTAAATAAAATTACTACAATTAACTAAATTATTCCTATTTAAAACTAAACACTTACCTGTAAAATAAACCCTAAGATAGCTACAATATAACTAATAGTTACATTGTAGCTAGCTTAGGGTTTATTTTTATTTTAGTTGAAATAATCTTTATTGTCAAAAAGGAAGACAAGAGACATATCTAATACATCATGCCCTTAGTTCAGATAAACATATTTATATTCATTGTTACAGTCTCAGGACCTCTTATCATGTTCGATAAAGTTTTATAATTCCATATATCTGTCTCAAACAACATGAAAAAGAGTTGGAGGATGAAACAACTTCTCTCAGCAATTAGTATATCCATCCGGCTTTCCCAATGTATCTCCATCATTACTGAAATCTCTGAAAGTCCATAGAGTCCTAGGAAAAGCTCCCACCTACTGAAGTTGCCTTCAGGCATAGGAAAAATATGAGGTCCTGTTTATTTTCCTGAAGTAGGAACGAAATTATCTAGTCTTCCTTCCCCTCCCTTTTCTAATGTGTTTTCCTTTTATTTTAATAATTATAAACATTAAACATAAACTTTTGAAACTGTAAAACAATAAACTCATAACTGTATAACCTTTCCCGTCGAGCAGAGAGAGAACCATCAAATTGTATCTAAGAGAGAGATCCCCTATCGTGTTATAACTCTTGAAAGACTTAAATTTCCCTTATCTCACTTCTATCTCTGTTCATGATCCAGTGGACCCAAATCTTTTGGAAATGTGTTGTTGTATCCTGCAACCAAGAGGCAGATTCTGACATAGCATATATATTATCTAACCTGTCAATCACTTCTGACCACGTTGGTGAACCTGTTCTCCAGTGTTTGGCTATACATATCCTCGTGGTTGTACAAAGTATATTTATGAATATATTGGTAGCTAAGTTTAAGGATTCATCTGAAACATGCAAGAGGGCCTGCGCCGCCGTTAGCGTCATAGATTTATCTAATAGGATACTTATCAATTTAGAAAGTTTGTTCCAAATTTGTTTAATCTCCCCACATTCCCACCACATATGCATATAATTTCCAATTTCTGCACAGCCTCTGTAACAGAGTCTAATTTTCTGCAATGTATAATGTGCAGTTCTTATGGGTGTAAGATACCACCTGTAAGATGTTTTAATAGAATTTTCAATAAGGTCTGCGCATATCAGCCCCTTGCTAATCCTAGAAAGTATTTGTGTCCATCTGTCATCATCATATGTTTCACCTAAGTCTCTTTCCCAATTCTCATGAAGCAGCAATTTGGAGCCTTTTTTTGCATCTTGTATTGCCAAGTACAGTTGTGATATTAGTTTTTTATTTCTACCTGGGGTTGCAATAATGCGTTCTGTTGTAGTGTATGGGTTTAATGGTTTGTTTTGTCTGTATTTGTATATTGTTGTGGATATCTGAAGATATAGGAACCAATGTAAGGTGTCCGGCTGAAGTTTATCTTTCATTTGGGTGTATGTGAGCATTTTACCTTTATCTAAAAAGTCTGCAACTCTGTAGAGGCCCTTATTTTCCCACTTACATATTAGTGTTTGAAATTCTGCAGGAAGTATAGCACCCAGTGGTATTATCTTAGTACCCTTGGATATGAGGCCTAGAGAAGATGTGAGGTATTTCCACATATGTTTGGACTCCTCTGTCACCTTGAGTTTGTATAGTGTTTTGTTTGTAGTGTTTGAGGTGTTCCAAACAATCGTGGCTGGATCATTCACCCCAGCTAAGTCTGCCTCTAGTCTAGTCCAAGTTATTTCTCGACAGTTTTTGCTTATCAGCGTAATTTGTGACAACCTAGCTGCCTGATAGTAGTCTAACAAATTGGGCACCCCCACTCCCCCCAGCTGTTTGTGTTGTTTTAATAGTTGGGAGGCTATTCTAGCTGTTTTGGGTCCTCGTAGGAACCTAATTAGGTCCATCTGGAAATCTGCTAGCTCTCTTTGCGGTACTTTGATTGGTAATGCTCTGAAGAGATATAATATTCTCGGTAGAATATTCATCTTTATAATCGATAATCTGCCATACCAGGAGAAACACCCCCTCCTCCATCTACCCAAATCCCTTCTTACGGTCTTAAAGATCTCAGTATAGTTTGCCTTATAGAGTCCCTCTAGTGTGTTTGTTATGTTAACTCCCAAGTATTTGATATATTTTTTAGCCCACTTAAAGTCAAAATTCGCTTCTATCAACTTACGAGTATGTAGTGGTAGTGTCAGTGGTATAGCCTCACACTTATCTGAATTTATTTTGAAGCCTGAGATTTTTGAAAATTCATCAATGACTTGATATAGATGAGGGAGTGATCTTAAAGGTTTCGTCAATGTAAGCAAAATGTCATCCGCAAATAAGGTGAGTTTATATTCTTCTTTGTTAATTTTTACTCCGGTAATGTCTTTTGCTCCCCTGATGTAGGCCGCTAAAGGTTCTATGCTTAGTGCAAATAATAGAGGAGATAGCGGGCAGCCCTGACGTGTCCCATTTAATATTTTAATTGGCCTAGACTGATGGCCCGTTGCTCTGATAGTTGCTGTTGGGTCTGAATACAGATTTTTAATAGCCGTCATGAATTGTCCTTTGAAACCCATGAATGTTAGTGTCTCAAACATATATTCCCAGTCGACCCTATCAAACGCCTTCTCTGCGTCCAGAGATAGGAGCAGAGAAGGCGTTTTTGTCCCCACCAAGTACTCCACCAGAGACACCGTTCGTCTCACATTATCTGGGGCTTCCCTTTCTTTTATGAATCCTACCTGGTCGGGATGTATCAATGAGGGTAGATATAATTTGAGTCTATTTGCTAAAATTTTTGTAAAATTTTTTAAATCTTGGTTAATCAATGAGATCGGCCTATAGTTTTGCTATTTTTTGGGATTCCTTCCTGGTTTGGGTATAACCACTATTTTGGCCTGCAATATATCCTGTGGGATACGGGTACCCTGCATGATGTCATTGCAGAATTTGTGCAAGTGGGGGACCAGACATTTTTTAAATACTTTATAATATTCACCTTAGAACCCGTCAGGACCCGCCGCCTTGCCTATTTTAAGATCTTTTATTGCTAGGGCGATTTCGTTTATTGTTATTTCTGTGTTTAAGGCTTCCATGTCTGTAGCATTAAGTTTCGGGAGTTTAGCCTTTTGCAGAAAATGGTGTCTAAGTGTTTTCGTCTGAGTAGTATGTTGAACTTTTTTCCCGTCATAAAGAGATTCATAATATTGTGCAAAGCAGTCCGTTATGTCTTGAGGGTGATATATTAGCATCCCGTCTTCTTTTTGTAGTTGTTGTATAGTTAGATTTTTCGTCCTTTCCCTTAGTTTGTGAGCTAGAAATCTATCTGGCTTATTAGCATATATAAAGTAATGTGCCTTCAACTTATGCATAGCTCTGAGGGAGTTCTCATTTAAAATCTTAGCTAGTGTTTGTCGCTTATGTGTAAGTTTATTGAAAATATCTGAGGTTAGTGTGCTTCTATGTTGGATTTCAAGCGTTTCTATTTCCTGTTGGAGTATCTCTATGTGAGCCTTAACTTTTTTTGTGTATAGAGCTTTTTCCTTTATCAATAAACCTCTTATGAATGGTTTGTGAGCAGCCCACATGATTGTTGGGGTGGTTTCTGGGGTTGTGTTTATCTTCCAGTATTCTGTCAAGTTATGCATAATTTTGTCATATAATTCAGGTTTTTTCAATAAATTTGGATCATAAGTCCATGACCTTTGTCTGTCCACATTGACCAGTCCCTCTAATTGTATCTGGATAATAGAATGGTCTGACCAGACACATGCATGAATTGTGGAGCTGTGTAAACTGGGGAGTAGAATCTGACTAATAAATATATAATCTAATTTGGTATAAATTTTGTGTGCTGGGGAGTAGTAAGTATGGTCATTCGTCTGCCCATATAACGTTACCCAGGTATCTATCACATTATGAGATTCTAAGATATTCTTAATATTTTTAGAGATGGAATTATGTCTGGTTTGTTTATTAGTGAGTTTGTGGGGCATATCTACTTTGTGTGTTTTCAGATTAATATTAAAGTCTCCGGCTAATATGATTTTTGATTGTGACCATTGTGTCAGTAGGTGTGACAAGTGGTGAAAAACGTTGTGCTGTTGTTCATTGGGTGCGTATATATTGCAAAGTGTAAGCGAGGTGTCGTGCATACGTCCTCTCACTATAAGATACCTGCCCTCTTTATCTGTCAGCACTTCTTCTTTGATAAAGTTAAGTACATCATGTATAAGTATTGACACTCCTCTCTTTTTTTTGTCAGTCGTGGAGTGGTATTGTTGCGTGAAATATCTACTCCAATATTTGGGTATTTGATTATTTGTAAAATGGGTTTCTTGCAAGAATATAATATTAGCATTTAGGTTGTGATACTGTGTAATTGCTGTTTTTCTTTTATTATCCGTATTTAACCCCCTTACATTATGTGAGATTATTCTTATCTTGGGAGTCATGAGTCAGTTCCCCTCCCCTTCTCTACCTGTAGCTGACCAATATCTCCACTTGCAATGTTATGAAATCCTCTGCTCTCCTGTATAACTTTTCCTGATGGAGAAACTTTCGTCTCACCTGCTAGACGGTACATAAAATAAATTGAAATAAACAAAAAACAAACAACAATAAACATTTGAATCTTATAACATTGTTTTTCCCTGTAACATATTTGCATAGTTCTAACCATAATGTCGGGATAGTAGTTTCTTAATATATAGAGTTACTAACAACTTAAATTTATTGAAAGTGGGAATTATATATATGGTCTAAGGAGCGGGTTGTAGTGGCATACGGCAAAGATATTGCCCTTATTTTTATTTTACAGGGAAGTTTGTATTTATTTTAACTAGGTAGAATAGTTATTAAATAGTTATTAACTATTTAATAACTACCTAGTTAAAATAAAGACAAATTTACCTGTAAAATAAAACCTAACCTAAGTTACAATTACACCTAACACTACACTACAATTAAATTAATTCCTTAAATTAAATACAATTAAATAAAATTATCTAAAGTACAAAAAAACCAAAACACTAAATTACAGAAAATAATAAAGAAATTACTAGATTTTTAAACTAATTACACCTAATCTAATCCCCCTAACAAAATAAAAAAGCCCCCCCAAAATAAAAAAAGCCCTACCCTACACTAAATTACAAATAGTTCTTAAAAGGGCCTTTTGTGGGGCATTGCCCCAAAGTAATCAGCTCTTTTACTGAAAAAAAGTACAATTTCCCCCCCAACATTAAAACCCACCACCCACACAAACAACCATACTCTAAACCCCACCCAATCCCCCCTTAAAAAAACCTAACACTAACCCCCTGAAGATCACCTTACCGGGAGACGTCTTCACCCAACTGGGCAGAAGTGGTCCTCCAGACGGGCAGAAGTCTTCATCCAACCAGGCAGAAGTGGTCCTCCAGACGGCATCTTCTATCTTCATCCATCTGGCACGGAGCGGGTCCATCTTCAAGACATCCGATGCGGAGCATCCTCTTCCTCCGACTGAATTAAGTTTCCTTTAAATGACGTCACCCAAGATGGCGTCCCTTCAATTCTGATTGGCTGATAGAATTCTATCAGTCAATCGGAATTAAGGTAGAAAAAATCCTATTGGCTGATGCAATCAGCCAATAGGATTGAACTTCAATCCTATTGGCTGATCCAATCAGCCAATAGGATTGAGCTGGCATTCTATTGGCTGATTGGGTTTTAGAGTAGGGTTGTTTGTGTGGGTGGTGGGTTTTAATGTTGGGGAGGGGGAATTGTACTTTTTTTAAGGTAAAAGAGCTGATTACTTTGGGGCAATGCCCCACAAAAGGACCTTTTAAGGTTTTTTTGTAATTTAGTGTAGGGTAGGGCTTTTTTATTTTGGGGGGGCTTTTTTATTTTGTTAGGGGGATTAGATTAGGTGTAATTAGTTTAAAAATCTTGTAATATCTTTATTATTTTCTGTAAGTTAGTGTTTTTTTTGGTACTTTAGATAATTTTATTTCATTGTAATTAATTGTATTTAATTTAGGGAATTAATTTAATTGTAGTGTAGTGTTAGGTGTAATTGTAACTTAGGTTAGGTTTTATTTTACAGGTAAATTTGTCTTTATTTTAACTAGGTAGTTATTAAATAGTTAATAACTATTTAATAACTATTCTACCTAGTTAAAATAAATACAAAGTTGCCTGTAAAATAAGAATAAACCCTAAGATAGCTACAATGTAACTATTAGTTATATTGTAGCTAGCTTAGGGTTTATTTTATAGGTAAGTATTTAGATTTAAATAGGAATTATTTAGTTAATTGTAGTAATTTTATTTTGATTTATTTAAATTATATTTAAGTTAGGGGGTGTTAGGGTTAGACTTAGGTTTAGGGGTTAATAACTTTATTATAGTGGCGGTGACATTGGGGGCGGCAGATTAGGGGTTAATAAATGTAGTTAGGTTGCGGCGACATTGGGGACGGCAGAGTAGGGGTTAATAAATATAATGTAGGCGTCGGCAATGTTGGGGGCGGCAGATAAGGGTTTCATAAGTATAATGTAGGTGGCGGCGGTGTCCGGAGTGGCAGATTAAGGGTTAATAACATTATGCAGGTGTCGGCGATTTCGGGGGCGGCAGATTAGGGGTTAATAAGTGTAAGATTAAGGCTGTTTAGACTTGGGGTTCATGTTAGGGTGTTAGGTGTAGACATAAATGTATTTTCCCCATAGGAATCAATGGGGCTGCGTTAGGAGCTTTACGCTGCTTTTTTGCAGGTGTTAGTTTTTTTTTCAGCCGGCTCACGTTTTACCAGCTCACTGCTAATGTAAGCAGCGCTGGTATTGAGGTGAGATGTGGAGCAAAATTTTGCTCTACGCTCACTTTTTTGCGGCTAACGCCGGGTTTGTAAAAACACGTAATACCAGCGCTTTCTGTAAGTGAGTGGTGAGCATAAACTGCTCATTAGCACCGCACCCCTGTTAACGCAAAACTCGTAATCTAGGCGTTAATTTACCACTGCTCCATTACTCCATTTACTAAATCCAGATTATCAATACATACTGGAAGTCAATGCCTCTGATATAGGTTTTGGTGCCATTCTTTTACAACGCACTGATATATGATCCACCACACACCCTGTAGCATATTACTCAAGATCATTAAATGCTGCAGAAAAGAATTATTCCATGGGGAGAAATAATTACTGGCAATAAAATTTGCTTTGGAGACTTGGAGACATTTACTGGAAGGAACTAACAAACCATTCATTATATATACCGAACATAAAAATTTAGAGTATCTTAAAAAAAACAAAAAACCTTGTCTTCCAGACAAGTCAAATGGAGCTTGTTCTTTGATTGATTTGATTATATCATTACCTACAGGCCTGGAGCAAAAAACATTAAGGCAGACTCTCTTTCAAGACAGCAAGAACAGCTTCAGGATATTCAACCCTCAACCACCATTATACCCAGAGAACGTATAATCGGCTTTATTTCTTCTCGTGAAAAAGAAATATTATGTGCACTAGAATTTGATTAAAATACTCCATTACCTAAACTTACCCATGGGAACCGAATGTACATATCACCTTCACTCAGGATTGAGTTACTCAAACACTATCATGATGCTCCTTTATCTGGACACATCGATATTACTAAAACATTGGACTTAATCAAGAGGAATTACTGGTGGCTTAACCTAGTTAATTCAATCTATCAGTATGTAAAAACTTCTGATGTTTGTCAGTGGCGTATTTAGGTTTTGTGCTCTCCTAGGCACTCAAAATTCTGCTGCCCCTACCCCCTTAACTCCCAAGGTTTAAGGCCTTTTTTTACCTAAATATTTTTTGCTCAGTAATGTGAATTTTTGTTTTCATTGCATTTCCAAAGTAAATGTTCACCAGGGCTTGCAGAACACTTGCATACACATGCATATAGACACACACACAAACATAAACACACACAGAAACAGATATACACACACATATCTATCTAATCTATCTATTGCTGCAAAAAACTAATTTTTCTTGAAACAATACTTCCCCAAACACAAGTGCTGAGTGCTAAAAGCCAATATAACAAAAGGAAATAGCTAGCTAAATAAAAGCTTAATAAATGAAAGCTTCAGAGTAACTTTTACATAAACTGTAAGGTCATTAGGAAAATCTCCCATTATATACCTGTATAATACTTCTAAAATAACTGTAAGCTTCTTACAAATACAGGCACAAAAAATGTGCTGCACCCCTCCCATCTGCTGCCCTAGGCAAGTGCCTGGTTTGCCTAGGCCAAAATACGCCTCTGATGTTTGTACAAGAAATAAACTGGATCACAAAAAACCTTTAAGTTACCTTATTCCAATGCCAATCCCAGATATCCCATTGACAGTTATTTTGATGGACTTTATAGTGGAAATTCTACCCTCCAACTCTCATAACACCATATTGGTGGTCGTGGATCACTTTACAAAATTCACTTATTTCATTCCTCTCCAACAACTTCCTACAGCTACAAAAAACTGCTGAAGTTTTTCTCTCCAATATCGTTAGACTACACGGTCTACCTTCTACCATAATATCCGATAGTGGGACACAATTTTCCTCCAAATTCTGGAAAGAATTATGCAAAACAGTTAAAATTAACTTCAAGCTAACTAGTACCTACCATCCACAAACTAATGGTTTGACAGAAAGAGTAACTTAAACCTTTGAACAATACCTTCGCTGTTACACCTCTCATCTTCAAGAAGATTGGTTCCATTTACTTACCGTGGCCTGAGTTTGCATTTAACAATTCCATTAGCATATCCACTAAAACCACTCCATTCTTCGCAACTTATGGATATCATCCTACTACTCGTCCACCTCTTACCACTAGTATGAATTCACCCTCTTTTTCGACTTTATTGGAAAATATCACTGATGGATTCACCATATTAAAGAACCACTTATCAAAAGCCCAAACAAAACAAAAACACTACTATGATCAACATTGTAGGCCTGCACCTGCATATAAACCAGGTGATCTTGTTTAGCTTTCCACAAAAAAATCTGAAAATGGAGGTGCAATCTAAAAAACTGGCTAATCAGTTTGTTGGACCATTTCCTACTAAGCAAATTATTAACCCAAATGCTGTTGTTCTTGAATTACCCAGCTCCTTCAAAATTCATCCAACTTTTCACGTCTTTCTAGTTAAATCCTGTTTTAAGGATGATAACCCAAACCAACAGAAAATGCCTCAACCTCTTCTACTTATTGATAATCAACTTGAATTTGAAGTAGCTAAAATACTCAACTCTCGGATCCGATATGGGAAATTACAGTATCTGGTACATTGGCATGGTTACGGAACAGAAGCCGACTCTTAGATCCCACACACTGACGTGCATGCCACACGACTCACCTTGGCTTTTCATAGACTACATGCCAAGGCTGGAATCCTCTTAGATGATTCATGAAGGGAAGCATACTGTCATATTCCTGAATTCTAAGCCTATACCTTTAAATTATAAAAACCCCTTCCTACTCAAGTCTGGCTATTTAAGCTTCAACAAGCACCTGTTACTGTTGCTTGTTGATTGCAAGTTGTATGCTGTCCCTCAGTCTGAAGTTGCAGATACTCAGTAAACTACTGCTGCTTGGTTTTTCATCTACAACCTTCCTAATTACCTCTTACTGCTTGCAGTCATTCTGAGCTGCTGTCTTTAACTCAGAAACTCTCAGTATAACTTTTGGCATATTTTCCTCTTCTGTAAACACAGATAATTTCTCCTGTTTCAAGTTTCTCTCAGTTGGATATAGTTCCAGCCATTTTGCCTTTGGATCCCTCCGCCTCACTCCCTCTCTGGATAACAGATTTAATCCTTCTTCTCTTTGTGATCAGGCTGCTTGTTTTGTGTAACACTCTGTTCACAGCAAAACACAGAAACTTCTAACAGAACCTAAAAAGGTATTTAAGCATTGCACTATGTCACAGCCCAGCCAAAAGAGGGAATGAAGAGGGGGCCGAAGAACAGAAGTTGTAGGATTATAAATCTTTTATTATAAAATATATATACACTTTTGCTTGTACCCTAATATATTTTTCATTGCACCATTCTTAAAGTCTGAAATTTACCATGACTTTAACTCACCACTTGTAAAATGAGTGAAATGAGGGCACCAATAGTGCTGTCTGTGCTATCCATTAAGGATATGCATTTGTAATATTTGGCCTGATCCAAATGCCAAAGATGGCGGCCGCAAGCTGCATTTGCCAGTTTTCATAGCCAGATTTATTTTTGTGAAAATGCAACACACTAAGATCTGGATTTGCATGTAATGTGTAAAAATCAACTATCATCTGTCACATGACTCACTACAGAGTTCCAAACTGCCTCTGGAAGCAACGGGAACTGTGCATTGGGAGATTCCATGGCTGAGCAGCTTTACACAAGCCTCACATTAACATGCACAATGTGTAAAATCCGCTGCCACTGGACTTTTAAGTGATGAATCTTGCTTCACTTTCTGGCAGTCTGATGAAAGAATATGTGTGTGGCAATTGCCAGGAGAATGCTTCCTACCGGGGTGCATAGTCCCTACTGTATGATGAAGGGATAATGGTCTGTGGCTGTTTATCGGGGTTTGGGCTAGGACCCTTAGTTTCAGTGAAAGGTCATCTTAATACTAAAGGATACAAAGATATTTTAGACAATTGGGTGCTCCCAGCTTTGTGGCAACAGTTTGGGGAAGACCCTTTCCTGTTCCAGCATGACTATACCCCTGTGCACAAAGTAAGGTCAATGAAGACAGGGTTTGACAAGTTTGGGGTGGGGAAATTTGAGCAAAATGCACAGAACCCTGAACTCATGCCCCCTGAACACATCTGGGATAAATTGGAATGCCAATTGCAAGCCAGACCTTCTCATTCAACATCAGTGACCTGACCTCACAAATGGTCTTTTTCCTGAATAGGCAAAAATTCCAACACCTTCCCAGAAGAGTAGTGGCTGTTATAGCCACAAAGGAGGGCCAACTTCATATTAATGTTGGAATGGGATGTCGAACAAGCTCATATAGGTGTGATAATCAGGTGCTTACATACTTCTGCCCATAAAAAATACTGATATAAGCACCTATTAAACTTAATATTTGTATCCATTATTTAATTTTTTATATGAAAATATTTACATTTTAGCATTGGTTATTCATTGTAATGCATGATCATAAATCATTCAGAAAAGTATGCCAAAAATTATGGTTTGAAACCCTAATGTTTTAATTTTCTATATAAAAGTACTTTTTTTTGCCACCAATTTTCCTACTATCTTGATTTTAACTTTGATAGAGAGTTTCTCCCTCAAAGAAAGAATAGAATGCATGTGTTTTGGGTAAAGCACCTCATTCTGTAGGATTATGTCCTTTTTTGCTTTCTATGTAAAGCCTCTGTTACTTTTCTGCTAATTGTCCCACTTATTTTGCCACCAATTCTCTCGCTTTCTTTCTTATCAATTTTCCTGCTTTCTTTCTTATAAAGGAACTTTTCCCCAGCAAGGTCTCTAGCAAACCTTCCCTGTTTACAACAAATAAAAATGCTAACATTACTAATACAAAAACATGTAAATTAGACACTGTATTCAAGAGCAAATTGTTGACATGTCCCTATCTGGTTGAACGACATAAGCTTCTGAATTCTAAAAACATATTGGTGTATATATTAATTCATTGTTGTCCTCAGATGTTGTAATTGATAAATGTAATGCATTAATAAATGCTTAACAGATAAATAAATCTTCCTCAGAATTTCATTTTAACCTTTCAAATCAAGACAATGACAATAGCCCACAGAGGAATAATATTGCAGACAAGTAAATTCCCTAAAAATGTGAATATTTTAATTATTCATGCCCGATACTGAGGAAGAACATTTAGAAAATTCTTTGGGGATGAAAGACAAGGGACCAAAATAAAGACAATACAGCTTTTAACTATAATATCAAGCAAAGATTGTTGTTCTATAAATCAACATTTATGATTCTCAGCTGCTACAGATTACAGTCTGACATTTCAAGCTACATAATTCAAATTTACTTCATTGCAGGCTATCAATTCACATACATCATTCTCAAAGTCAAAGAAAGCACGAGTTTAAATGCCACCAGTACTTTTTACTCTCCATGCAATATTGATCTGCAGACAGTTGATGCAAACAATTACTAGTATATCAGTATAAAAGCAAAACTAAAGAATATCTTAAAGTACCATTAAATATAGTAGACGTGCATACGTATTAGCAAGTGCATAATAAAAAGACAATGCAATAACACTTAGGGGTCAATTTAACACGGGCCAAATGGCCCTGCTTCCCCTTGTTCCCGCGCGAGCCTTCAGGTCTAAAGACCGCTGCTTCATAACTTGTCCACTGCCTCTGAGGCTGCAGTCTTCAATCCGCCCTATCCTATAGGATGTTAATGACTTGTTAGTTGCTAAAGATGGCATATAGTGATGTTGCGAACCTAAAATTTTCGGTTCACGAATGGCGGACTCGAACTTCCGGTATTGTTCGCGAACCCGCGAACCGCGCGAACCGCGCGAACCGCCATTGAATTCAATAGGCAGGTGAACTTTAAAACCTACAAGGACTCTTTCTGGCCACAATAGTGATGGAAAAGTTGTTTCAAGGGTACTAACACCAGGACTGTCGCATGCTGGAGGGGGATCCCTGGCAAAACTCCCATGGAAAATTACATAGTTTATGCAAAGTCTGCTTTTAAGCCATAATGGGCCTAAATCAACTAACATTCCCAAAGTGGCTGTCTCAAAACATCCCGGACAGAAGATAGATTGATAGATAGGATAGATAGATATACATAGATTTATAGTTAGATAGAATCGATAGAAGAGAAATAGATAGATTTGTTAGATATATAATTACCCTAATAAAGTCTAATAATTAAACATGCGTTCTTGGACCCAACTAGCTTGTGTTAATTAGTACTTTTCTTAGCACTTTAATCCCTGTTCCCCCCCCCCCCTATCGGGGGTGTTCTATATGGCCTGCCTGATTACCCTGAAACAATATAATAATAAGACATGCGGTCTGGTACCTATTTTAACTAGGTTGTGTTTTAAGTACTACCATTCTTAGCACTTTAATCTCTGTAACTCCCCCTATTTGGTGAGGTCTATACGGCCTGGATGATTACCCATACAAAATATAATAATAAGACATCTGCTCTTGGTCTGCGACCCATGGTAACTATGTTGTGTTAATTAGTAATGTCCTTCGCATTTTAATAGCTGTTACTCATACTCACCCTATCAGTGGAGGTCTATATGGCCTGCATGATTACCCTTACAAAATATAATAACCAAACATATGCTCTGGGACCCATGGTAAGTAGGTTGTGTTAAGTAGTACTGTTCTTTGCAGTTTAATACCTGTTACAACACCAAATGGTGGCAGGTCTATCTGGCCTTCATGATTAGCTGCACCCAAACCCAAAAAAAAGCTGAGTGGTCTTAGACTAACACCCATGGCTAACTCGGTTGTTTCAATTAGTACTATTCTTAGCACTTTCATCCCTGTTACGGGTGGTCTACATGGCCATCATGATTAGCCGAACAAAATACTACAATCCAACCTTTGCTCAGTCTTCATAGGCCCTTGATTGGCTGTATTTTGATAGTACAGTTCTTATTATTTTTATAGCTGATACAACACTGAATGGTGGCAGCTCTATATACCCATGGCTAACTCTGTTGTTTCAAGTTCTACTATTCTTAGCTCTTTCATCTCATCCCTGTTACTTTCAGGACTCTCAGTGGTGGTGGTCTACATGGCCATCATGATTACCCTCAACAAAAATATAACAACAATACGTGCATGCAGGGAACCATGGTAAGGTTACTTCCTTTCGCAAAATCGAGTATAACAGTTGCAGGCAGAGGTTCTGACCCTGCATTATGGCTGCACCTCTCCCTAAAAGAGGCATGCGTTACAGAGTCTGTGGGCATGTATGCAAAGAGCTGGCCTGCCTAAAAAGAGGAGCAAGGCTGTACAGGTTGTTCTCCTTCAGCCGTTTTATACGCTGTCCCACGGCCACGACCCTCAACAACCACAACAGAATGAAGCACCACATATGCCATCCTTTTGAACAACAGAGTACAGGTATGGCATTGATTTTAGTGCAATTCAAGGACACTAGGAGACTGAATACTGACAGTATTTAGTAACTATACTGTGACAACAATTAGGATTGGTGTAAATAGTTGGCAAGACGGCCTGGCACAAAAGGCTGGCAGGCAAGAGGTAGATGCAATTCAAGGACACTAGGAGACTGATTACTGACAGTCAAAACAGTGATGATTGACCATTTTGGCAATACTGTTAAAAGAAATAGTATTGCTGGCAATAATTGGCTAGGTGGGCCTGGCACACAGCAGGCTGCAAGGCAGGAGGAAAGTGCAATTCACTGGCACCAGCAAACTGAGGATTCCCAACAAATATTAACCAAAATTTAAATTTTTAATTAATAAGAATACTGTGACAACAAATATGATTGGTGTAAATATTTTTCAAGTAGGCCTGGCACACAGGCTTGGAAGGCAGTAGAAAAGTGCAATTCTAGGGCACGAGCAAACTGAGGATTAAGATCAACAATCAAATTTTTTTTAATTTTAATTAGTAACTATACTGTGACAACAATTAGGATTGGTATAAATAGTTGGCAAGACAGCCTGGCACAAAAGGCTGGCAGGCAGGAGGTAAATGCAATTCAAGGACACTAGGAGACTGAATATTTGCAGTCCAAAAAATTATGATTTTTATTTTTTTATATACTGTTACAAGAATTATGATTGGTGCCACTAATTGGCTAGTTGGGCCTGGCACACAGGCTGGCAGATATGAGTCGTGGATGGTAGGTAGGGCAGCAATTTAACACAGTATGCTGTGTAAGTGACAAAAACACAGGCCTGATAGAAAATTAAGTTAGATTACACTAGCAAAATATTTTAAAATTTTAGATTTTAATATTAAAATAATGTTAAGAAGTGCAATGCACATATGAGTGGTCGCACTGGCTGGCTGCTACGTAGGGCAGCAATTAACAACAGTATGCTTTGTAAGTCAGATAGACAGTTAGACACAGGCCTGATAGAAAATAAAATTAGATTACACTAGCATAATGATTTAAAGACTTTTTTTGGCAATTTAAAGAAAAAAGTTAAGCACATAAATATGAGTCGTGGCTGTCTAGCCTTGGAAGGGCAGCTATTAAAAACAGTAGGCTCTGTAAGTCAGATACACACACGCCTGATAGAAAATACTATTAGATTACACTAGAAAAATGATTTAAATTATTTTTTTTGGGGGGGAATTAAAAAAAGGTTAAACACATATGAGTCGTGGCTCATAGACTAGGGAGGGCAGCAAGTAAACACTATCAAACAAATTTAAAAATTTATTTTTTTAAATTTAAATTAAGGTGAAGAAGATATGAGTGCTGGGTGGATGCCTGGCACAGACCAATTAACCAAAAAACTGAAAAAAAAATGAGGTATATTAATGCTGAGTGAGCCTGACAGACACAGGCCTGATAGTAAATGTAATTAGATTACACTAGCAAATTTTTTTATTTTTTTTAAAATTTAAAATAATGTTATAAACGGATATTAACACTGGTGGCTGGCACAGAGCAATGAACCAGAGTATATGCTGTGTGACACAGGCCTGATAGAAAATGAAAAAAAAATGACACTAGCAAAATAATTAAATTTTTTGGTTAGTTAAATTTAAACTAATGTTGTTAGGGAGATATCAGTGGTGGCAGTAATCCCAGCAGCATATGCTGTGAGCCTTAAACACACAGCCTGAAAGCCAGGCAAATGCTAATAAAAAAAAAAACGAAAAAAACAAACAAACAAAAAAACGGCACGAAATATAGCCCAAAAAAGGGCTTTTTGGGGTGCTGTGCTTGCAGCAGAGATGAGTGGAGTCCTTCTGGACTGTAAATACACTAGCCTAGCTATGTTTTTCCTATTAATGTCAGGAGCAAAAACACAACACGTCCTCTCATTAAGAAAGCAAGGTCGTTATGAGTCTAAAATGGCGGATTCCGAGTAGTTGGGAGGGTCTGTGAGGGAGTGTCTGATGTTGATTAGCTCTAATGTGTCAGACGGCTGTGACATAAAGGGTCAAAGTTTCCTCAATGATGACACATAGGGGCGGATCGAACATCGCCATGTGTTCACCCACAAACGCGAACGCGAACAAGCTATGTTCGCTGTGAACCGTTCGCGGGAGAACAGTTCGGGACATCACTAATGGCATACACTTGCAGGGAAGAAGATAACAGTCATCTCACACAGGAGGAACTCCAACTCATCAGATGTTAAACACTTTATATAAAATCTAGAGCCTAGTCTCATCTTGGCAGGAACAGTCCAGGTTCAACACTGTGAAGATACTCAAAACTGAACAAAACTTTCAGTCTGCATCTATCTCTGCCTGCATGGTGTCAGAGAGACAGTACTTGTGACTTGCCCGCAGCTCTTTGCCCCCTTCAAAGAACTAATTTTCTATTAAGAGACTGTGCATAATATATTAACAAGCAGAGATGTTCCTACTTTTCTGCAAATTATTTATTGAATTAGTCATAATAAAGTTAGTGTCTCGTAGTGCTATACAATACTGCAATCCTGCAATTAAATGTGTTCTCTAAAAGCAAAGTTTTAATATGAAGTGCTAATACATTAACTGTTTGTTTGAATAATTATGCATCAGTAGAGGAAGCAGACATATATCTACATACAAACACTATATACATATACATATGTATTTATGACATATATAGAAGTGCATTGGAGCCCTTTGCAGATAAAGGGCCATAATACTCATATGCTAAATCACTTGAAACTGATGCAGTATAACTGTAAAAATCTCACCTGAGCATCTCTATGTAAAAAAGGATGATATTTTACCTCACAATTTCCTCAGCTCAGCAGAGTAAGTTCTGTGTAAAAAGTTATACTCAGCTGCAACCCAGCTGCAGGTAAAAAATAAATAAAAAAGGAAGAAATGAACAGCAGCCAATCAGCATCAGCAGTGCTGAGGTCATGAACTCTTTTACTGTGATCTCATGAGATTTGACTTAACTCTCATGAGATTTCATTGTAAATTCCTTACACTGAATAGGGAAATAACATGAGAGTGCACGAGGCTCATCCCTTCGGCTGTCCCGGGACAGACATACTGATATGCTGCTTAGAAATCCTTTACAACGGGATGTGGCTACTGAGGAACTTTTGAGGTAAAATATCTTTCTTTTTTACATAGAGATGTTCAGGTGATATTTTCAGGAAGCCTGATGAAACAGCCATTGGCTGAGAAACACGTCGCCTTTGTTTTAATATTTTAATAAAGTAATTTTTACTTTGAACACTTGATGCCTCTTTCTGGGATCTGGTTCCTGAGCTGGGGGTCCCTTTGGATTTTTCCTGACTGAGTTCTGATCTTTGGACCACTGCTGTATCCTGAGTGCCTATAACTAAGTCTATTGGGTGGGTGAATGCATTGACGCCAGTCTGCTCCTATAGCATCAATGGAGATGCTATCAATATTGTGAGTACCATTCTCATTTTTTGGTTTTGATTAATCATTGCCCTTACAATACTAGGCCATATAGGCACCTGTGTCTCTCTTATCTTTTTAATATAGACAACACATCTTATGCGGGAGGCTTGGTCTTCTGGGTGACTGTAATAGATCCCAGACTGTCTCTACAGCACTGAGTGAGGTGCTTTCTCAAATGTGAGTTTATTTCTTGCATCAACTACTTTATTTTGGATCAAACAATATTGGGCCATGTGGCGCATCTGTCTCCTCTTGTCTTTGTAGATTGCTGCTCCTGGATCCCGGCCTGGATCTCCACAGATAGCTGCCTATTATTCCCAACTAGAGACTCTCTTTATTTATTTAAATATCATGTCAATTTTAACTCTGTTATATATTATTACTATTGCTGATCTGACTAATATTACCATATCACATTTTTCAGGGGTTTCATTTGATGATTTACATTTGTTGATCTTTAGCTATATGAAGGAGATATACATATTGTCTTTTGTATATTATATACTTTTTTACACTTATATCTGAGATTGCCTTAATAATAATTATCACACATGCTCTATTGCTCATACTGCACCAACTCCTCTCCATCTCTTAGTGGTGCTTTAAAAGATATTAAGGATTGATAGACCTTTATCATTCCCCACCTTATCCCCTGTCTCTTACACTCTAGTTATCAATTACTGATATTTATAGGGTGCCCCCTCTTCTGTATGTTGTTGTTTTGTTCATGTGGTTAAATCTGTTATTTTAAATGAGCAAAATGCTTTTTGCGGCAAGCAGGAAAGACTTCTAAATGTAAAGTTTTACACTGTTTAATAGCAATGCAGCAATGTCATTGTCAGCTGATTGATTCCTGTGTCAGCCAATAAGTATGTCAGCTTCACTTTTGTTCTTGACAATCCTGACCCAATTTAAAAATGTTTATTTGGCTAGTAGCAGTAGCACTAACTTATACTTTAACTTTATTTAAGTGCAAGCTGCTTTCCACCAGATCATCAGCTTTTTGTTAAATTCCGAATGACTCATGACTAGACATACAGTGAAACCCCTTTTTTCATGATGTATGATTTGTCTAAAACACATTTTTTTGTCTGTACACATCTCTTACAGGTAATATTCCATCAATTAATGAACACTACTGAAAATATATTATAAAAATATGTTTATAAAAATGTGTTAATAAAAGGTTATTGAATATATATTTGGTGATACCTTGTATTTCATTAATAGTATGATTTTTCAGTGCCTGGCTTGGAGAATTCTTCAAAATTAATTGTAGCTGAACATGTCAAATGCAATTCTTTTCAGTCTCTTAACTTACTAATATAATTAAAAATACATATTGAAATTGTATTTCTATTGTAACTTGTTTAACTTCCAGAGAAAGTATTAACATATTGCCTCAAAATGTGCCGCAACTCTTTCTGGCAGCCAGTAGGTTAAAAAAATCAATTGTGAAATCTCTTCTCTTGTAAGTTCTCTAATGAGGCACTAATTGAAATGTAATTAAAGAACCTTGGCTTATAAGGTTACAAATTAGATTTGCATTGGAGAGCTGTCAACTTCGAGGCAAAGAAAACAAGGAGACTGGGCATTAAATGAATACAAAAAACTGGTTGCTTATTGCCATCATGGTGTGCTGAAAGCATTTTATCGATTAAAAGAATATTTTTTCTCACTAGGTAAAAAACGAAGAAACAAAAAAAAAACACGTATCAAGGAAACACAGCTTTTTTTGGTAGTGTTTATTTAGAATACAGTTTATTTTAGCTGTGTTCATAAAAGGGAACTGATATATCTTAAAACAATCCACATTAGACAAACCAATTATTATATACTGTGTAATTCTTGTCTGACTGATTGAACAACTACATACATGTTTTGGACAGATCTTTTCCTTGCACTTAATTTTATTGTGAATTTTTTCTAATATACAAAATCAACATAACAATAAAATAAGTATAAAAATCAAATGCAAATTACAGTAATCCGTATCCAAAATCCAAACATTATCTTATAAGATTAATATATGAGTTATCTTGAAAAAAAACCCTAATATTTGATCTAGCGCAAACGTCCAAAACCAGGAGAGTCCACCAAGCGTGTCAGGAATCTGAAGATTTTGTATCTCTAAAAAGAAGCTGACAGAATCATACAGTTCACAAATCAACTTCATCAAGTATTAGGATAGTTTTGTTGTTTAACCACATGTATCCAGTTATATTTCTTCCAATAGGGGAGGGAAGATATGATTCAAGTAAAATTCCATTTGCCTAGACAACGATAGTTAAAATAGAAGTACAGCTGTATTTTTCTAGACAGATTAAAAAAAAGATACAAGTATTTGTTAGTGTAAGCACAATATAGCTTCTAGTTTCGCTTTTATTTATTCAGGGAATCAATTGTTACATAGGTACAGAGAAAGCATCATATCACACATAATGCTGTCATTCCAATTAACAGTGATAACGACATTTGGTAAGAGAAAGATCCATTTTTATGTTCTTTTTGATCCAAAAATGTAAACAAATAACCGAAAATACAAACTAAAGTTCACACAGTTATGAAGTTTAAAGCTTGTTCCGTATTGTTATGAATAGAATACCCACTTGTGAAGAGGGTGAGACAAAAACTACTCACATTAAGGTGAAGAGGCAAAGCAGGGAAGAAGGGGAGGGGGAGAAGGGGAGCTAGGAGGGATAGGGGTTGAGGAGAGGAGGAAACCAGACCTTCAGTTCGCTATTAGAACCACATCCACCGTGTTGAGTTTATATATATGGCATGGGTACAATAATTTCGGGCCTTTCTATCTGGAAGAATTCACTCTAATTGGTTTGTAGGGATTACTCCCAGATAAACTTAATCTCAGGGAAAGGGGTTCTTTTATTGAGTTTATGATGTCCGTATTCTTCCAAACCTAAGAGCTCCTGCATTCTATCTTTCCACATCCTCACTGTAGGGGTCAGATCTGTTTTCCAATGTCTGCCTATAAAGGATTTAGCTGCATTCAGCCCTATTTATAATACGTAGGTCCTCAGCTTACATGAGATTTTTGGTAAGTCATTTAGTAAAACTGTTCTTGGGGATAGTTCAAAGTCGGAGTTGAGAATTGACTCCACACTCCACAAAAAAGGCTTTATTTTAGGGCACTGCCACCATATATGTATTAAAGAACCACAGCCTCCACAGCCCCTCCAACATATCCTGGAGGCTCCCAGGTTAATGGAAGTTAGACGGTATGGAGTCAGGTACCATTGGAGAAGTAATTTGTAGTTCATCTCGAGTAGCTGTGGAAAGGTCAAGGACCTACGGGTCTGATTGAATATTTAATCCCACTCTTTACCCTCGATATTTACGCCCAAGTCACGTTGCCATTTGTATGTGTAATCTGGCAATGAGGCTTTCTTAGGGACTAATAGTAGGTTCCTTGCTAAGGATAGAGGGTGTTTGTTTGCTGTGTTATTCACACACAGGGACTCATATGGAGTCAGTGGGCGAAGGAGGTCATATTTATGGGAACTCGTGTTGATATAATGATTAATTTGGGCATATTTGAGCCAGTTAGTGAACTTTCCACCACCAATTTCTCTAAGGTTCTCTCTCTCCCTTAATTTCCCACCCTCCAGGAATCTGAATAGGAAATGTGTATGATCCCACTCCTGTAATCTCTTATATCCCCTGTCAAAGCCGTCTACCATTTCAGCATTAAGGGGGATGGGGAAGAGGGGTGGAGCGTTTGGTTGTGATATTGCGGCCTAAGGCCGCTATTTGGTCCCAAATCGAGAAAAGATGCTTATGTATTTCTAATTGAGAACACTGGGGAGGTCGCAGATCTCTCAGCACCCAGCACAATGCTCCCACTTAAGGCACCCGCCACAGGTGTGAGTCTATAGCTACCCAGGCCTTGGAATCATCAGACCCATGCCTGTCAAAGACCCTCTGAAAAGTCACTGCTACGTAGTAGTCCTTGATATTAGGGAGACCCACTGTCAGGGTGCCAGGAATCAGACTGAGACGAGAAGTGCAAAAATAATCACACCTTTATTAATAGCAAAAAATAATAAAAAGTCCACAAGTCAAATAACAAGCCAGGAGTCAAAACCAGAGCTGGTAGTCAGACGAGCCGAGTCG
Source organism: Bombina bombina (assembly GCF_027579735.1). Classification (NCBI taxonomy): domain Eukaryota; kingdom Metazoa; phylum Chordata; class Amphibia; order Anura; family Bombinatoridae; genus Bombina; species Bombina bombina. Next base: position 1,199,384,106 of record NC_069501.1, on the reverse strand, counting down.
GGAGCCAAAGCGAATAGTTAGACGAGCCGGAATCAGGAACAAGGAAAACAGCAGAGTCAGGAACAAGCCAGGTATCAGGAACCAGGAAGAATGTCAGGCAGCCAGGTAATACACAGGAACTCTCACAAACAGGTCTGAGACAATGCAAAGGCAAAGCATACTGAACAGAGGCCCTTTAAATAATAAGTGATGATATCACAATTCTGAGACTGCATCCTGTCTCACATGGATGATGCACACCAGTCTGGCCATAAAAGGAAGTTCAGGAATTGAGCAGCATCCCCCACAATGCACCATAGTCAGGAAGAGAGGTGAGTAAAATGGCTTCCAGTAGCACATGGCAAACACAACTGGGAAAAACCCTGACACCCACCCCGCACCAGTCCGTTGGTCTGTATAGTGTTTTCTTATTTATACAAGGTTTGTGTTTGCCCCAAATATAGGAATTAATTGTTTTTTTTTTTGTAGCTGGACAATATGCCTGTTGGGAAGATGTACTGGAAGAACCTGTAAGGGATAAAGAAGCTTCTAGTTTTTCAGTTACATAGACCTTTAGGTACTAATATGATTGCTCTAATCTTATGTCTGTATATGAAAGGTCACCAGTTTCTACATATACTAATTTAAGAGACTCTAGACCCCATTTATGAAGCTTTGTATGCAGCTTGGGGGCCATTTTGGAGCAGCCTTACCCATATAAGCCTGCAAGTGAAAGTTAAAGGGATATGAAACACAGAAAATGTATTTTGTAATTCGGAAAGAGCATACCATTTAAAAAAAGCTTTCAATTTACTTCTATTATCAAATTTGCTTAATTTCCATGATATTCTATGTTGAAGAGACACCTCGGTAGGCATTTGGAGCACTACATGTCAGGAAATAGTGCTGCCCATAGTGCTCTTGCAAAACTTACAAAACGTCTTACAAAATTGTTGCCATATATTGCTTCAGAAATGAGCCGGCTTCTTAACATACGTCCCTGCTTTTCAAAAAAGATACCAAAAGAACAAACATAGAAAAATTGATAATAGAAGTAAATTAGAAAGTTGTTTAAAATTGCATGCTCTATCGGAATCATAAAAGAAACATTGTGGGCTTCATATCCCTTTAAGAGTTAAAGGGACAGTCAAGTCCAAAAAAAAACTTTCATGATTCAGATAGGGCATGTAATTTTAAACAACTTTCCAATTTACTTTTATCACCAATTTTGCTTTGTTCTCTTGGTATTCTTAGTTGAAAGCTAAACCTAGGAGGTTCATATGCTAATTTCTTAAGCCTTGAAGGCCGCCTCTAATCTAAATGCATTTTGATAGTTTTTCACCACTAGAGGGCATTAGTTCACGTGTTTCATATTACCATGGAGACAGCTTTGATTGGCTAAAATGCAAGTCTGTCAAAAGAACTGAAATAAGGGGTCACTCTGCTGAGGCTTAGATACAAGGTAATTACAGAGGTAAAACGTGTATAATTATAACTGTGTTGGTTATGCAAAACTGGGGAATTGGTAATTAAGGGATTATCTATCTTTTAAAACAACAAAAACTCTGGTTTTGACTGTCCCTTTAATAAGCACTGGTTGTATAACCAATGCTTCTCGGAGATTGTGGACATCAGACAATTTGGACTTGTTCATCCAGAATGACTGACAAGCTCTGCTCTTGTGCAATTGGTTACACAAGAGCAGGTGGCGGGGTTGCACTAGCGATTGCTTGTTCAATCTTAAATTCCAGAAGCCAATGCTGCTTAGAAGGCCCTGAAGACATGTGAACAGGTTCTCTCCTTTAGAACCTTGTCCTTACACAGTATACTAAATCTGGACCTGTGTACTTATAAAGAAACAAACCTGATGTCTTACTTATTATCCACTGATTACATCCAAGTCCAAAGCAAAAGTGCTATTAAGATTCACACTGACCAATTTATGTATCATGTTCATATGTTTTGGATCATTGTTTGACCATTTTTAAAGGTATATAATTATCTTTACCCTTAATATATTTATACCCTAAGATGAGCAAACAAAAAGCAATTCCCATCAAAGATCCATCACACGATTAAAAACACAATTAGCAGTTACTGTTTAACTAACAAATTATAGTATCTTTTGCACAAAAGAAGTCATTTTACTTTCCTTTATTGTTACTATTCTGACTTCAGTATAAAAAAATAAAAAGTACAAAGGTGAAGTCTTTATTCACTTGTCATAGAAAAGTTTTTGGTGATAAATAGCTAAATCAGACTAATGATGTTATTGTTTCTAAATCTAACAAACTGTGTTAAAGAAAGATTTGAATTCAAGCATTATTAGGGTGACCATATTGCCGCTTTTAAAAGGGGCACATAGGAAAAATACATCTGTCAGGGTTCTTATACAAAACATTTCTTTAAACAGCCCTGAAAACAGCTCTGACATATGTATTTTTCATACGTGTCCCTTTTAAAAGCAGCAATATGGTCACCCTAAGCAATATGGTAGCAAAGTTTCTAATTGGTAAAACCACCAAATTTCTTTCTATAGCAAGAAGCTACGGTAATCACCACTCTCCTCAGTCTTGGTACAGAATCAGTGGGTAAACATCTCAATAAGCTAACTGGATTTTCTACTTTAGCATTCTCTATAGCAGAAGTATATATCCTTGTTTTGCTGCTATGAACACCTTTGGCAGTTTGGGGAGTTCCATGGTTCCCTTCTGAGATTGACATCAACACACATATTAATGTTACAAAAGGCCGCACTGCTTTACAGATAGTTAAGAATTTGTTGTAAGCATTGCCACAATAGCAGTATGTTTTAAAGGTGTCTACATTGCTTCTGAGATTGCATCCAAAATGTTCTATAGAAATTAAATCCCTGTTAGACGGCATTCTCACCAAGAGGCATTTTACTATACTTCACTGTGGAAGGTTTTGGTCATCGGACACTGGTGGAATGTTATAAGCAGTATCCCGATGTACAGCAATGTGTGAACCAAAACTTAACCTTTTTTGTTACAATAAAATAGTAAAACTAGTACATGGAGTAGTAACCCATATGAGCAGAGCAAATGTCTATATATTGTACATGTGTATATAGTTGGATGCATATATATATATATATATATATATATATATATATATATATATGTATTATACTGTAAAATACTATATTCTGTATTTTTACTATGTTCTTTATATAGATAAACTGTTTATTTATGTTTTTTAACTTTTTTTTAATAGTCACTACAATTGTACACTGCACTAAACATGTTTAGTTTAGACTGCTATATTATACTATATTATTCAGTGCTGAGTAAATTTACTTTGATACATTTCTGATATGGAGATTGCACTGTTCCAAATGTGTTCTATTTAACAACATGATTGGTGCAGAGTGATTATAATAGAAATCTATCAAAGTAAGTTTATACAGCACCAAATGTGTTGTAACAAACAACGTGTTTCATACAGTGCAATAACGATATTGAAACAAAATCACATACAGTACAGTGTGAACCTCATAGCTGCTACACAAATACAATATAAAAAATGTGGTCAATACCAAACAAAACAAAAAAGTTTCACATAGTGCAAAGCTGAAAAAAAAGTACTTTAGTAAAATGAAAAAGCTGAAGATGATGGCATGTATTTATCAAGCCGTCAACCGCAAATATGCTGGAATTCCGCAGCGTATTTGTGGCTAGCCTGATTCGCCTTAGTTATCAAACCCTACAGACCGCCAAAAGTAGAATTTGGTGACGTAACATATGATCCGCCGGACTCAGTCCGACACAGATCAATGCTTACGTCAATATAGATGTTCCGAACGCAAGTTCGGCACAATCTGACTACTTTTGGAAGTTATCAAATATCTGCCAGGTACGCTCGGCACTATTCCGGTGCAACGTACCTGGTTTTCAATCCGCTGCCCTGGAGGCGGCGGATGCCATAGGAATCAATGGGAGTCGGAAAGCAGCGAGAGCTTATGTTCGCTGCTGCCCGATATCCCATTGATTCCTATGGGAACGTTTACACCTAACACCCTAACATGTACCCCGAGTCTAAACACCCCTAATCTGCCCCCCCCTACACCGCCCCCACCTATATTATACTTATTAACCCCTAATCTGCCACCCGACACCGCTGCCACCTAAATAAAAGTTATTAACCCCTATCCCGCCGCTCACGGTCCCCGCCGCAACTAAATAAACATATTAACCCCTATCCTGCTGCTCCCGGACCCCGCCGCAACTAAATAAACATATTAACCCCTAAACCGCCGCTCCCAGAGTCCACCGCCACCTACATTATACTTATTAACCCCTAATCTTCCACCCCCTACACCGCCGCAACCTACATTATATTTATTAACCCCTAATCTGCCCCCCCTACACCGCCACCACTATATTAAATTTATTAACCCCTAAACCTAAGTCTAACCCTAACCCTAACACCCCCTAACTTAAATATAATTTATATAAATCTAAATAAATATTACTATCATTAAATAAATTATTCCTATTTAAAACTAAATACTTACCTATAAAACAAACCCTAAGCTAGCTACAATATAACTAATAATTACATTGTAGCTAGTTTAGGGTTTATTTTTATTTTACAGGCAACTTTGTATTTATTTTAACTAGTTAAAATATACATGTAAAATAAAACCTAACCTAAGTTACAATTACACCTAACACTACACTATAATTAAATGAATTCCCTAAACTAATTACAATTAAAAAAAATTATCTAAAGTACAAAAAAACCCAAACATTAAATTACAGAAAATAATAAAATAATTAAAAGTTTTTTAAACTAATTACACCTAATCTAACCCCCCTAATAAAATAAAAAAGCTTCCAAAATAATAAAAAGCCCTACCCTATACTAAATTACAAATAGCCCTTAAAAGGGCCTTTTGCGAGGCATTGCCCCAAAGTAATCAGCTCTTTTACCTGTAAAAAAAGTACAATACCCCCCCAACATTAAAACCCACCACCCATACACCCAACCCTACTCTAAAACCCACCCAATACCCCCTTAATAAAACCTAACACTAACCCCTTGAAGATCACCCTACCTTGAGAAGTCTTCACCCAACAGGGCCGAAGTCCTCAAAGAAGTGGTCCTCCAGACGGGGCAGAAGTCTTCATCCAAGTCGGGAAGAAGAGGTCCTCCAGACGGGCAGAAGTCTTCATCCAGGCGGCATGTTCTATCTTCATCCATCCGGCGCGGAGCGGCTCCATCTTCAAGACATCCGACGCGGAGCATCCTCTTCAAACGACGTCCAACTGAAGAATGAAGGTTCCTTTAAATGACGGCATCCAAGAAGGTGTCCCTTCAATTCCGATTGGCTGATAGAATTCTATCAGCCAATCGGAATTAAGGTAGAAAAAATCCTATTGGCTGATCCAATCAGCCAATAAGATTGAGCTTGCATTCTATTGGCTGTTCCAATCAGCCAATAGAATGCAAGCTCAATCCTATTGGCTGATTGGATCAGCCAATAGGATTAAAGTTCAATCCTATTGGCTGATTGGATCAGCCAATAGGATTTTTTCTACCTTAATTCCGATTGGCTTAATTCTATCAGCCAATCAGAATTGAAGGGACGCCATCTTGGATGACGTCACTTAAAGGTACCGTCATTTAGTGTTAGTCATCGGAAGGAAGAGGATGCTCCGCATCGGATGGCTTGAAGATGGATCCGCTCCGCTCCGGATGGATGAAGATAGAAGATGCCGCCTGGATGAAGACTTCTGCCCGTCTGGAGGACCTCTTCTGCCCGGATAGGATGAAGACTTCGGACTCTCTGGAGGACCACTTCTGCCCGGTTGGGTGAAGACGTCTCAAGGTAGGGTGATCTTCAAGGGGGTAGTGTTAGGTTTTATTAAGGGGGGATTGGGTGGGTTTTAGAGTAGGGTTGGGTGTGTGGGTGGTGGGTTGTAATGTTGGGGGGGTATTGTCTTTTTTTTTACAGGTGATTACTTTGGGGCAATGCCCCGCAAAAGGCCCTTTTAAGGGATATTTGTAATTTAGTATAGGGTAGGGATTTTTATTATTTTGGGGGGCTTTTTAATTTTATTAGGGGGATTAGATTAGGTGTAATTAGTTTAAAAAATTTTTTTTCTGTAATTTAGTGTTTACTTTAATTTATTTAATTTAATTGTAATTAATTGTAGTTAGTTTAGGTAATTTATTTAATGATAGTGTAGTGTTTGGTGTAATTGTAACTTAGGTTTGGGTTTATTTTACAGGTAAATTTGTAATTATTTTAACTAGATAGTTATTAAATAGTTAATAACTATTTAATAACTATTGTACCTAGTTAAAATAAATACAAACTTGCTTGTAAAATAAAAATAAATCCTAAAATGGTTACAATGTAACTATTAGTTATAATTGTAGATATTTTAGGGTTTATTTTATAGGTAAGTATTTAGTTTTAAATAGGAATAATTTATTTAATTGTAGTAATTTATTTTGATTTATTTAAATGATATTTAAGTTAGGGGGGTGTTAGGGTTAGACTTAGATTTTGGGGTTAATACATTTAATATAGTTGCAGCGACGTTGGGGGCGGCAGATTAGGGGTTAATAAATGTAGGTAGGTGTCGGCGATGTTAGGGACGGCAGATTAGGGGTTAATAAAATGTAACTAATGTTTGCGAGGTGGGAGTGCGGCGGTTTAGGGGTTAATATATTTATTATAGTGGCGGCGATGTCCGGTCGGCAGATTAGGGGTTAAAAAATGTGTTTGCGATGTGTGTGTGTGTGGGGGGGTCAGTTTAGGGGTTAATAGGTAGTTTATGGGTGTTAGTGTACTTTTTATCACTTTAGTTAAGAGTTTTATGTTACGGCGTTAGCCCATAAAACTCTTAACTACTGACTTTTAAATGCGGTAGGAGTCTTGACAGGAGAGGGTGTACCTCTCACTTTTTCCAAAACTCGTAATACCGGTGTTAGGCAAATCCCATCAAAAAGATAGGATACGCAATTGATGTAAGGGGATTTGCGGTATACTCGAGTCGCGGAAAAAAAGTGAGCGGTACACCTGTACCTTCAAGACTCGTAATACCAGCGGGCGTTAAAAAGCAGTGTTGGGACCTCTCAATGCTGCTTTTTAAGGCTAAAGCAAGACTCGTAATCTAGGCGAAGATATTTAAACTAATTACACCTAATCTAATAGCCCTATCAAAAAAAAAAAGCCCCCCCAAAATAAAAAAAACCCTAGCCTAAACTAAACTACCAATAGCCCTTAAAAGGGCCTTTTGCGGGGCATTGCCCCAAAGAAATCAGCTCTTTTACCTGAAAAAAAAATACAAACAACCCCCCCAACAGTAAAACCCACCACCCACACAACCAACCCCCCAAATAAAACCCTGACTAAAAAAACCTAACCTACCTTGTTAAAATAAATACAAACTTGCCTGTAAAATATTTTGTTTATTTTATAGGTAAGTATTTAGTTTTAATAGGAATTATTTAGTTATTAATAGTAGGTTTTCTTTAGATTTATTTTAATTATATTTAAGTTAGTGGGTGTTAGGGTTAGGGTTAGACTTAGGTTTAGGGGTTAATAACTTTAGTATAGTGGCGGCGATGTTGGGGGCGGCAGATTAGAGGTTAATAATATTTAACTAGTGTTTGCTATGCGGGAGAGCAGCGGTTTAGGGGTTAATATATTTATTATAGTGACGGCGACGTTGGGGGCAGCAGATTAGGGGTTCATAAGTATAATGTAGGTGTCGGCGATGACGGGAGCGGCAGATTAGGGGTTAATAAATATAATGTAGGTGTCAGCGATGTCAGGGGAAGCAGATTAGGGGTTAATAAGTGTAAGATTAGGGGTGTTTAGACTCAGGGTTCATGTTAGGGTGTTAGGTGTAAACATAAATTTAGTTTCCCCATAGGAATCAATGGGGCTGCGTTATGGAGCTTTACGCTGCTTTATTGCAGGTGTTGGGCTTTTTTGCAGCCGGCTGGCCCCATTAATGTCCATGGGGAAATCATGCACGAGCACGTACAACCAGCTCACCGCTGATTTAAGCAGTGCTGGTATTGGAGTGCGGTATGGAGCACAATTTTGCTCTACGCTCACTTCTTGCCTTTTAACACCGGGTTTCTGAAAACCTGTAATACCAGCGCTGTAGGTAAGTGAGCGGTGACAATAACGTGCAAGCTAGCACCGCACCCCTCATAACGCAAAACTCGTAAACTCGCCGATAGTAATTGCTATTAAAACTTAAAAACTCAAAAAGCCATTATATTATGAGTAATGGTAAATATTTTGGTACCCCCATTGTGTAAATAGAAAAAAAACCTTTTAAACATACATCAAATGACATTGTATTTTTTCAGGTCTTTTTCTTTTTTGATAAATCACTGATGAAACAAAATACTTTTGTCTGCTGATAGATCACTTTTTATGATGGCTGAAAGATGGTTTTGCTTTTTATTTTTTATCAAACACATAAAATAAAAATGAAAAGATTTTGAATTTATGATGTGTACACAATATTCCTTAGTTAGTATAAATTAGGTTAGGTTTTTCTTTACATGTAAATTTGTATTTATTTTAGCTAGGTAGTTATTAAATAGTTAATAACTATTTAGTAACTATTCTACCTAGTTAAAATAAATACAAACTTGCCTGTAAAATAAAAATAAACCCTAAGCTAGATACAATGTAACTATTAGTTATATTGTAGCTAGCTTAGGGTTTATTTTATAGGTAAGTATTTAGTTTTAAATAGGAATTATTTAGTTATTAATTGTAGGTTTTATTTAGATTTATTTTAATTATATTTGTTAGGGGGTGTTAGGGTTAGGGTTAGACCTAGGTTTAGGGGTTAATACATTTAGTATAGTGGTGGTGACGTTTGGGGCGGCAGATTAGGGGTTAATAATTGTAGGTAGGTGGCGGCGATGTTAGGGGCGGCAGATTAGGGGTTAATAATATTTAACTAATGTTTGTGAGGCGGAAATGCGGCGGTTTAGGGATTAATATGTTTATTATAGTGGCGGCGACGTTGGGTGCGGCAGATTAGGAGTTAATAGATGTAGGTAGGTTGCGGCGACATTGGGGGAGGGAGATTAGGGGTTAATAAATATAATGTAGGTGTCGGCGATGTTGGGGGAAGCAGATTAGGGGTTCATAAGTATAATGTAGGTGGTGGCGATGTCCGGAGCGGCAGATTAGGGGTTAATAAGTATAATATAGGTGTCGGCGATGTTGGGGCAGCAGATTAGGGGTTAATAAGTGTAAGATTAGGGGTGTTTAGACTCAGGGTTCATATTAGGGTGTTAGGTGTAAACATAAATTTAGTTTCCCCATAGAAATCAATGGGGCTGCATTACAGAGCTTTACGCTGCTTTTTTGCAGGTGTTAGGCTTTTTTTCAGCCGGCTCTCCCCATTGATGTCCATGGGGAAATCGTGCACGAGCACGTACAACCAGCTCACCGCTGACTTAAGCAGCAATGGTATTGGAGTGCGGTATGGAGCACAATTTTGCTCTATGCTCACTTCTTGCCTGTTAACGCAGGGTTTATAAAAACCTGTAATACCAGCGCTGTAGGTAAGTGAGCGGTGACAATAACGTGCAAGTTAGTACTGAACCCCTCATAACGCAAAACTCGCAATCTAGCCGATAGTATTTTACAGTTTAATTCATACATATAGGAAGCTAAATACAGATTTATTCATGTCCTAGTTTTACTACTGTATAAAAGAGGTTGTGTTTGGGTTGACATATGTATATTGTATTGTCATTCAATAATGTCTAAAACGATCATTTACATCTTCAGTGCAGGTGTCAATGCTGCTTTTAAAATTCCACCAGCGTCACAGAAGCATCGCCTGCCACAGAGAAGTATAGTAAAACGCCTCTTGGCGAGATGGCCTCAAACACTGATTTTAACCCTTTCTAAAATATCACTATTATCAGAATGCTTTTATAATCAGGCCCAATGTGTGAAGATTGCGTTCATAAAAACATTTCTGAAAGTTACTCATCTATTACATTTATACAGCCTGGTGAATCTGAGATAACAGAAAGTATGGGATTTACTTGATATTGTGCATTTGTAGCTTGTCTTTGTAGGTAAAATAGAATATTTCATATATTTGGTTACAGAAAATTAGTTATAACCTCTGCTACTGGATTGTTTAAAGGGACACTGAACCCAAATTTATTCTTTTGTGATTCAGATAGAGCATGACATTTTAAGCAACTTTCTAATTGACTCCTATTATCAAATGTTGTTTATTCTCTTGGTATCTTTATTTGAAATGCAAGAATGTAAGTTTAGATGCCGGCCCATTTTTGGTGAACAACCTAGGTTGTCCTTGCTGATTGGTGGATAAATTCATCCACCAATCAAAAACTCCTGTCCAGAGTTCTGAACCAAGAAAAAAAAGCTTAGATGCCTTCTTTTTCATATAAATATAACAAGAGAACGAAGAAAAATTAATAATAGGAGTAAATTAGAAAATTGCTTAAAATTGCATGCTCTATCTGAATCGCGAAATAATTTTTTTGGGTCCAGTGTCCCTTTAACAGTGATTTGTGTAGGCATAATATATCAATGAGCTTACTGAATATCCACTTGCATAAAAATTTTCAGACTCACATATTCACTCTATTTGTATCGTAGAGTACGGTCATATTCTATTTTAACTAGCATCATAGTCATGGTGATTGGATATTTATTTGCTCACATGTATCTTGTGAAAGGTCATATCAGGGGGGCAACACATTTGAAATCAAACAATAAAGAATATGGCAGATTGATCATTTTGAGTTTATTGGTGTTGTTTGTCTTAGTAATATAAATTTTGTAAAATGTAAAATTGTGTTTCTATGCTACCTGTGCAATCCAAAAATTCAGTGGCATTTGGATTAAACAGTGTGGGTCAGCATATGCTATATAGATTAAAGTGCTAATGCCTCAAATACCCATTAGACCATTACACCATTACACTATTTAGCCATAGGGGCAACAATGCTTAAAACAAAAAACAAACAAAAAAAAACCAAAGACTAATTCCTTTATTAATAAGACAGTGACAGTATCAAGTGACACTATTTTTTCCAATTTGTTGTGAAAATGTATAATTTCTGATAGACCAATTTTGCTTACAATCTACTAGACATGTACGTGGGTAAAAATTTAGTCTCACCTGAAAGATTTGTTTCAGACAAAACTTTTCACAATGCAATCAGTTTGGAGTAACATTGGATTTGGATTTGTTACCTTTATTTCCAATGGGAACATCTAAAAAAAAAGACGATTAATATTAAAACAAAATCTTACATTATAGGATTCGAACAATTAAAATAACTTATTTTTCAATGTTAAAAAGAACATACAATTGTATGACTAAAACTCAGCATTTAGTGCTTGACTGCCTGTCCCTAACGTCACTCATTAGTAATACTATGGCAGGATTGGACAGGGGACAATGGATAAATGATTGGTATGACCCCCTGTACACCATTACAAAACAAAGGTGCTTATTAACCAAACAATATAACTCCTTCCCCCCATTCCTGCACTTTTTTTTGTTGCCAAATGACATGAACGAATGAACTAATTGATTTTGTCACACAATTATTTGTTTTTCGTCCAAAAAATTATTTGGCTATTCATATATCAAATACTCAACGAATCTGCAAAATTCAGAGGGATTTGCATTCCATTGAAGACCGAATGCTCATCTCTGCAATCTACCTTTAATGTAAATTAGGATGATACAATCTGTGTTTATGGGATATATGCACATAGGGCCCAATTTTTTAAATCTCTCTGGTAGTCTGGGAAGATTATCTAAGAGGTCTCATCAGTACTGTAAGGTTAATAATAAAATTAAAAAAAAAGACAGGTAAATTTTAGATTGTGAGCTGTTTATCTTGCTAAGTAGGCTTTTGGATGTGAAGGTGAGAGAATATAATGCTCTTTCTCCATAAATGAATGGGAAAGAATGTTGTGTTAAAAACATAAATTTGTTTCTTAAATTTGTAAGTTTCTTTTTTTGTGTACAATATTCAATTTAGAACTGAATTGCTTGTCTCTGCAACAGCTAAATAGAAAAATAACTGATAGAAATGAGGTGACAGACATACACTAAAACTATTACCATTATGTCAGCCAGTATTAATCTTAGTCTTCATGAATAGTCTTCTTTATTTATTTTAGTAGATTTCACAATAGTAATGACAAGATTATCAATCTTTTGTTCCCTGCTTGAGCATTTTTCCCTTCGTAAACAATGGAGACGTATGACAGCAGTTTTTTTTTTTTTGCAAACCAATATAGAAAAAAGCCTGAGGTAATTCAATCTCAAAAATTAATGATAAGAATTATATTATTTATATAGTTCTTTTCTCCCCATGGGAACTCAAAACACTTATTTAATGGACAGCCTCAGATGTAACTTATTATCGCTAGCTGATAAATAATTGCTGATATTATTACTTAACTTAATGGTACTCAATTTACTGCTATTGGAAGATTAACTACCAGGAAAGGAAAAAAAAAAAGAAACAAGAAAAAAAAGAAAGGAAAATTATTTTGTTAGTATTCTAAGCTTTATTAACCTTAAATTGACATTAAACCCCAAAACATCAATCATGGTTCAGATAGAGCATACAATTGCAAACAACTTTCTGATTTACTTTTATTCAGCTTCATATATTGTTTATAGCACTTGCACTATCATTAGCACGCCACTTGTAATTTGTCCCTTTAACTTTTAAAAACTTTAGGGAAGTTTATTTACAAAGGGAGCTTGTTTATGGGCCTATTTTCCAAACTTGTCCTCCTAGGATGCACCTAATGACTTATTAAAGGGACAGTCAAAACCAGAATTGTTTTTGTTTTTAAAAAATAGATAATCCCTTAATTACCCATTCCCCAGTTTTGCATAACCAACACAGTTTTAATAATACACTTTTTTACCTTGTATCTAAGCCTCTGCAAACTGCCCCTTATTTCAATTCTTTTGACAGACTTGCATTTTAGCAAATCAGTGCTCACTCCTCAGTAAATGCTTGTGCATGAGCTCAATGTTATCTATATGAAACACATGAACTAACGCCCTCTAGTGGTGAAAACTGTCAAAATGCATTTATATTAGGGGCGACCTTCAAGGTCTAAGAAATAAGCATATGAATCTCCTAGGTTTAGCTTTCAACTAAGAATACCAAGAGAACAAACCAAAATTGGTGACAAAAGTAAATGGGAAAGTTGTTTACAATGACATGCCCTATTTGAATCATGAAAGTTTTTTTTGGACTTGACTGTCTCTTTAATTCAGTAAATTTATAAGTTAATAGAAAACAATTAGAAAGATTGTCATAAGGCAGAATGTTCTGACAGAAGATCAACTGACTTGAATTATAAATGGTGTGTATTTGAATCTCATAGAATTGATAATTAGAATTATCAAAAAATATGTTTGTTAAAAATAGCATATGCACTAATTTTGCCATAATAATGAGCATATCTCAATCATATAATGAAACTAATCATTGTATAGCAGATGAGCAAAGGCTTCCACAGAAAATCACACCTATTGGCATTTCCTCTAAAGCACGGGATTATGGGTGAGGATATGTGAATAATCTTCACAGTGCGTATTACTATATTGATGGCAGAGTTTTTTTTCTAATCATGTTCCTCACCATTAATTATTTTAAGAATGCCACAAAATTGAACGGCGATAGCGCAACGGACTCTGCCAACCTAGCTTTGGCGGTCACAGTGTAAGCACAATAGAAAGTGGTTGGAGCGTCATTCGGTGCTAGGTAACGGCATTCCGTCTCACACACCAATATAATAACAATGTAACAACATGTTGCCGCACCTCCAAGGCGTCCCAGCAGCAGATAAATTCAACCCAAAGCAGGAGAAAGATAAAACCTAGGGTGAGATTACATGTATGGCGTAGGTTTCAGCGGAACTGCTAAAACCCCCGCCGCCCATAAATTCACCTTGCACATCGGGTGAATCACATATATGATGCCGTCAGATGATAAACTGCCTTAAGTCAGATAAACTGGCGATGTTCAGAATTGTGCAGAAAATACACATTTCAAAATGTTGTATTGCGCGTAAAAGTCTAACCCGCCTCCCAAAAATAAACATAATAAACAAATAAACAACATGTCAAAACCCCTATATCCGCCATCCCTCCCACATCACAACTAATAATAAAGGCCCAGATCACGAGTTTTGCGTTATAGGCTGTGCGGTGCTAACGAGCAGTTTTCCCTTACCGCTCACTTACCTACAGCGCTGGTATTACGAGTTTTCAGAAACCCGTTGTTAAAAAGCAAGAAGTGAGAGTTGAGCAAAATCTTGCTCATTACCGCACTCCAATACCAGCGCTGCTTAAGTCAGCGGTGAGCTGGTGTAATGTGCTCTAGCACGATTTCCCCATAGGAATCAACGGGGAGAGCTGGCTTAAAAAACACCTGCAAAAAAGCAGCGTAAAGCTCCTTAACGCAGCCCCATTGATTCCTATGGGGAAATACATTTTATGTCTACACCTAACACCCTAACATGAACCCTGAGTCTAAACACCCCTAATCTTACACTTATTAACCCCTAATCTGCTGCCCCCGACATTGCCGACACCTAAATTATAATTATTAACCCCTAATCTGCCGCTCCGGACACCATCGCCACCTAAATTATTCATATGAACCCCTAATCTAGTGCCCCCAACATCGCCGAACCCTACATTATATTTATTAACCCCTACTCTGCTGCCCCCAATGTCGCCGCCACCTACCTGCACTTATTAACCCCTAATCTGCTGCCCCCAATTTCGCCGCCACTATATTAAAGTTATTAACCCCTAAACCTAAGTCTAACCCTAAACCTAACACCCCCTAACTTAAATATAATTAAAACAAATCGAAATAAATATTCCTATCATTAACTAAATTATTCCTATTTAAAACTAAATATTTACCTGTAAAATAAACCCTAAGATAGCTACAACATAACTAATAGTTACATTGTATCTAGCTTAGGGTTTATTTTTATTTTACAGATAAGTTTCTATTTATTTTAACTAGGTAGAATAGTTATTAAATAGTTATTAACTATTTAATAACTACCTAGTTAAAATAAAGACAAATGTATCTGTAAAATAAAACCTAACCTAAGTTACACTAACACCTAACACTACACTATAATTAAATAAATTAACTAAATTAAATACAATTACATAAATTAAATTAGCTAAAGTACAAAAAAAACAAAACACTAAATTACAGAAAATAATAAACAAATTACAGAAATTTAAACTAATTACACCTAATCTAATAACCCTATTAATATAAAAAAGCTCCCCCAAAATAAAAAAAACCCTAGCCTAAACTAAACTACCAATAGCCCTTAAAAGGGCCTTTTGCTGGGCATTGCCCCAAAGTAATCAGCTCTTTTACCCTTAAAAATAAAATACAAACAACCCCCCCAACAGTAAAACTCACCACCCACACAACCAACCCCCCAAATAAAATACTAGCTAAAAAAAACTAAGCTCCCCATTGCACTGAAAAGGACATTTGGATGGGAATTGCCCTTAAAAGGGCAGTTAGCTCTTTTGCAAGCCCAAACCCCTAATCTAAAAAATAAACCCACCCAATACACCCTTAAAAAAAACCTAACACTAATCCCCTGAAGATCGACTTACCGGGAGACGTCTTCATCCAAGCCGGGCGAAGTGGTCCTCCAGACGGGCAGAAGTCTTCATCCAAGCCGGCCGAAGTGGTCCTCCAGAGGGGCAGAAGTCTTCATCCAAGCCAGGCAGAAGTGGTTCTCAAGACGGGCAGAAGTCTTCATCCTGACGGCATCTTCTATCTTCATCGATCCGGCGCGGAGCAGGTCCATCTTCTAGAGCATTCTCTTCATCCGACGACTAACACAGAATGAAGGTACCTTTAAGTGACGTCATCCAAGATGGCGTCCCTTAGATTCCGATTGGCTGATAGGAGTAGAAAAAAATCCTATTGGCTGATCCAATCAGCCAATAGGATTGAGCTTGCATTCTATTGGCTGTTCCAATCAGCCAATAGAATGCAAGCTCAATCCTATTGGCTGATAGGATTGAAGTTCAATCCTATTGGCTAATCCTATCAGCCAATAGGATTAAGCTCGCATTCTAATTGCTGATTGGAACAGCCTATAGAATGCGAGCTCAATCCTATTGGCTGATAGGATTTTTTCTACCTTAATTGCTTGTCTCTGCAACAGCTAAATAGAAAAATAACTGATAGAAATGACGTGACATAAACTAAAACTATTACCATTATGTCAGCCAGTATTAATCTTAGTCTTCATGAATAGTCTTCTTTATTTATTTTAGTAGATTTCACAATAGTAATGACAAGATTATCAATCTTTTGTTCCCTGCTTGAGCATTTTTCCCTTCGTAAACAATGGAGACGTATGACAGCAGTTTTTTTTTTTGCAAACCAATATAGAAAAAAGCCTGAGGTAATTCAATCTCAAAAATTAATGATAAGAATTATATTATTTATATAGTTCTTTTCTCCCCATGGGAACTCAAAACACTTATTTAATGGACAGCCTCAGATGTAACTTATTATCGCTAGCTGATAAATAATTGCTGATATTATTACTTAACTTAATGGTACTCAATTTACTGCTATTGGGAGATTAACTACCAGAAGGAAAAAAAAAAGAAACAAGAAAAAAAAAAAAAAAGGAAAATGATTTTGTTAGTATTCTAAGCTTTATTAACCTTAAATTGACATTAAACCCCAAAACATCAATCATCGTTCAGATAGAGCATACAATTGCAAACAACTTTCTGATTTACTTTTATTCAGATTCAGATATTGTTTATAGCACTTGCACTATCATTAGCACGCCACTTGTAATTTGTCCCTTTAACTTTTAAAAACTTTAGGGAAGTTTATTTACAAAGGGAGCTTGTTTATGGGCCTATTTTCCCAATTTGTCCATCTAGGATGCACCTAATGACTTATTAAAGGGACAGTCAAAACCAGAATTGCTTTTGTTTTAAAACATAGATAATCCCTATAATTACCCATTCCCCAGTTTTGCATAACCAACACAGTTTTAATAATACACTTTTTTGCCTTGTATATAAGCCTCTGCAAACTGCCCCTTATTTCAATTCTTTTGACAGACTTGCATTTTAGCCAATCAGTGCTCACTCCCCAGTAAATGCTTGTGCATGAGCTCAATGTTATCCATATGAAACACACGAACTAACGCCCTCTAGTGGTGAAAAACTGTCAAAATGCATTTATATTAGGGGCGGCCTTCAAGGTCTAAGAAATAAGCATATGAATCTCCTAGGTTTAGCTTTCAACTAAGAATACCAAGAGAACAAACCAAAATTGGTGACAAAAGTAAATGGGAAAGTTGTTTACAATGACATGCCCTATTTGAATCATGAAAGTTTTTTTTGGACTTGACTGTCTCTTTAATTCAGTAAATTTATAAGTTAATAGAAAACAATTAGAAAGATTGTCATAAGGCAGAATGTTCTGACAGAAGATCCACTGACTTGAATTATAAATGGTGTGTATTTGAATCTCATAGAATTGATAATTAGAATTATCAAAAAATATGTTTGTTAAAAATAGCATATGCACTAATTTTGCCATAATAATGAGCATATCTCAATCATATAATGAAACTAATCATTGTATAGCAGATGAGCAAAGGCTTCCACAGAAAATCACACCTATTGGCATTTCCTCTAAAGCACGGGATTATGGGTGAGGATATGTGAATAATCTTCAGAGTGCCTTACCTTTTTGCTTCCAGTTCCGATTTACATTTTTTCCCCTCATGCCAGAACAATGCTACTCTAGGAAGCTTTAAATCATAGAAAATGTAGAAAAAAACAAAACAGCACAAGAAGTCTTGTTAGACTCAAAATAAGTTATGATAAGTGAAACTGACAAAAAACCCTCCTTTGTGCATAAAGTTTTATACAACAGATCACTGCGTATTACTATATTGATGGCAGAGTTTTTTTTCTAATCATGTTCCTCACCATTAATTATTTTAAGAATGCCACAAAATTGAGCGGCGATAGCGCAACAGACTCTGCCAACCTAGCTTTGGCGGTCACAGTGTAAGCACAATAGAAAGTGGTTGGAGCGTCATTCGGTGCTAGGTAACGGCATTCCGTCTCACACACCAATATAATAACAATGTAACAACATGTTGCCGCACCTCCAAGGCGTCCCAGCAGCAGATAAATTCAACCCAAAGCAGGAGAAAGATAAAACCTAGGGTGAGATTACATGTATGGCGTAGGTTTCAGCGGAACTGCTAAAACCCCCGCCGCCCATAAATTCACCTTGCACATCGGGTGAATCACATATATGATGCCGTCAGATGATAAACTGCCTTAAGTCAGATAAACTGGCGATGTTCAGAATTGTGCAGAAAATACACATTTCAAAATGTTGTATTGCGCGTAAAAGTCTAACCCGCCTCCCAAAAATAAACATAATAAACAAATAAACAACATGTCAAAACCCCTATATCCGCCATCCCTCCCACATCACAACTAATAATAAAGGCCCAGATCACGAGTTTTGCGTTATAGGCTGTGCGGTGCTAACGAGCAGTTTTCCCTTACCGCTCACTTACCTACAGCGCTGGTATTACGAGTTTTCAGAAACCCGTTGTTAAAAAGCAAGAAGTGAGAGTTGAGCAAAATCTTGCTCATTACCGCACTCCAATACCAGCGCTGCTTAAGTCAGCAGTGAGCTGGTGTAATGTGCTCTAGCACGATTTCCCCATAGGAATCAACGGGGAGAGCTGGCTTAAAAAACACCTGCAAAAAAGCAGCGTAAAGCTCCTTAACGCAGCCCCATTGATTCCTATGGGGAAATACATTTTATGTCTACACCTAACACCCTAACATGAACCCTGAGTCTAAACACCCCTAATCTTACACTTATTAACCCCTAATCTGCTGCCCCCGACATTGCCGACACCTAAATTATAATTATTAACCCCTAATCTGCCGCTCCGGACACCATCGCCACCTAAATTATTCATATGAACCCCTAATCTAGTGCCCCCAACATCGCCAAACCCTACATTATATTTATTAACCCCTACTCTGCTGCCCCCAATGTCGCCGCCACCTACCTACACTTATTAACCCCTAATCTGCTGCCCCCAATTTCGCCGCCACTATATTAAAGTTATTAACCCCTAAACCTAAGTCTAACCCTAAACCTAACACCCCCTAACTTAAATATAATTAAAACAAATCGAAATAAATATTCCTATCATTAACTAAATTATTCCTATTTAAAACTAAATATTTACCTGTAAAATAAACCCTAAGCTAGCTACAACATAACTAATAGTTACATTGTATCTAGTTTAGGGTTTATTTTTATTTTACAGACAAGTTTCTATTTATTTTAACTAGGTAGAATAGTTATTAAATAGTTAATAACTATTTAATAACTACCTAGTTAAAATAAAGACAAATGTATCTGTAAAATAAAACCTAACCTAAGTTACACTAACACCTAACACTACACTATAATTAAATAAATTAACTAAATTAAATACAATTACATAAATTAAATTAGCTAAAGTACAAAAAAAACAAAACACTAAATTACAGAAAATAATAAACAAATTACAGAAATTTAAACTAATTACACCTAATCTAATAACCCTATTAATATAAAAAAGCTCCCCCAAAATAAAAAAAACCCTAGCCTAAACTAAACTACCAATAGCCCTTAAAAGGGCCTTTTGCTGGGCATTGCCCCAAAGTAATCAGCTCTTTTACCCTTAAAAATAAAATACAAACAACCCCCCCAACAGTAAAACTCACCACCCACACAACCAACCCCCCAAATAAAATACTAGCTAAAAAAAACTAAGCTCCCCATTGCACTGAAAAGGGCATTTGGATGGGAATTGCCCTTAAAAGGGCAGTTAGCTCTTTTGCAAGCCCAAACCCCTAATCTAAAAAATAAACCCACCCAATACACCCTTAAAAAAAACCTAACACTAATCCCCTGAAGATCGACTTACCGGGAGACGTCTTCATCCAAGCCGGGCGAAGTGGTCCTCCAGACGGGCAGAAGTCTTCATCCAAGCCGGCCGAAGTGGTCCTCCAGAGGGGCAGAAGTCTTCATCCAAGCCAGGCAGAAGTGGTTCTCAAGACGGGCAGAAGTCTTCATCCTGACGGCATCTTCTATCTTCATCGATCCGGCGCGGAGCAGGTCCATCTTCTAGAGCATTCTCTTCATCCGACGACTAACACAGAATGAAGGTACCTTTAAGTGACGTCATCCAAGATGGCGTCCCTTAGATTCCGATTGGCTGATAGGAGTAGAAAAAAATCCTATTGGCTGATCCAATCAGCCAATAGGATTGAGCTTGCATTCTATTGGCTGTTCCAATCAGCCAATAGAATGCAAGCTCAATTCTATTGGCTGATAGGATTGAAGTTCAATCCTATTGGCTAATCCTATCAGCCAATAGGATTAAGCTCGCATTCTAATTGCTGATTGGAACAGCCTATAGAATGCGAGCTCAATCCTATTGGCTGATAGGATTTTTTCTACCTTAATTCCGATTGGCTGATAGAGTTCTATCAGCCAATCGGTATCTAAGGGACACCATCTTGGATGTTAGTCGTCGTGTGAAGGGACGTGTCGGAATCTAAGGGACGTGTTAGTCGTCGGATGAAGAGGATGCTCCGCGTCGGATGTCTTGAAGATGGACCCGCTCCGCGCCGGATGGATGAAGATAGAAGATGCCATCTGGATGAAGACTTCTGCCCATCTGGAGGACCACTTCGCCCGGCTTGGATGAAGACGTCTCCCGGTAAGTCGATCTTCAGGGGGTTAGTGTTAGGTTTTTTTAAGGGTGTATTGGGTGGGTTTTATTTTTAGGTTAGGGACTTTGGGCGGCAAAAGAGAGAACTGCCCTTTTAAGGACAATGCACATCCAAATGCCCTTTTCAGGGCAATGGGGAGCTTAGGTTTTTTAGATAGGTTTTTATTTGGGAGGTTGGTTGTGTGGGAGGTGGGTTTTACTGTTGGGGGGGTTATTTGTAATTTATTTTTTACAGGTAAAAGAGCTGATTACTTTGGGGCAATGCCCCGCAAAAGGCCCTTTTAAGGGCTATTGGTAGTTTAGTTTAGGCTATGTTTTTTTTTATTTTAATAGGGCTATTAGATTAGGTGTAATTAGTTTAAATTTCTGTAATTTGTTTATTATTTTCTGTAATTTGTTTATTATTTTCTGTAATTTAGTGGTTTTTTTTTTGTACTTTAGCTAATTTAATTTAATTTAATTTAGGTAATTGTGTATAATTTATTTAATTTAGTTAATTTATTTGATTATAGTGTAGTGTTAGGTGTTAGTGTAACTTAGGTTAGGTTTTATTTTACAGGTACTTTTGTATTTATTTTAGCTACGTAGTTATTAAATAGTTAAGTTAATAACTATTTAATAACCATTCTACCTAGTTAAAATAAATACAAACTTGCCTGTAAAATAAAAATAAATCCTAAAATAGCTACAATGTAACTATTAGTTATATAATAGCTAGCTTAGGGTTTATTTTACAGGTAAGTTTTTAGTTTTAAATAGGAATAATTTAGTTAATGATAGGCATTTTCTTTTAATTATATTTAAGTTAGGGGGTGTTAGGGTTAGATTTAGATTTAGGAGTTAATAACTTTAATATATTGGCGGCGACGTTGGGGGCGGCAGATTAGGGGTTAATAAATGTAGGTAGGTGGCGGCAATGTTAGGGACGGCAGATTAGGGGTCAATAATATTTAACTAATGTTTGCGAGGCAGGAGTGCAGCGGTTTAGGGGTTAAAGGGACACTAAACCCAAAAATGTTCTTTCATGATTAGAGAATACAATTTTACACAAAATTCCAATTTACTTCTATTATCTAATTTGCTTCATTCTTTAGATATCCATAGTTGAAAAAATAGCAATGCACATGGGTGGGCCAATCACACGAGGCATCTATATGCAGCAACCAATCAGCAGCTACGAAGCCTATCTAGATATGGTTTTCAGCAAAGTATATCAAGAGAATGAAGCAAATTAGATAATAGAAGTAAATTAGAAAGTTGTTTAAAATTGCATGCTCTTTCTAAATCATTAAAGAAAAAAATTTGGTTTTCATGTCCCTTTAATATATTTATTATAGTGGCGGCAATGTCCGGTTCGGCAGATTAGGGGTTAAAATTTTTCTTTTAGTGTTTGCGATGTGGGAGGGCCTCGGTTTAGGGGTTAATAGGTAGTTTATGGGTGTTAGTGTACTTTTTAGCACTTTAGTTAAGAGTTTTATGCTACGGCGTTGTAGTGTAAAACTCACTTTTTGGCAGACTCGTAATACCGGCGCTATGCAAGTCCCATTGAAAAAAGAGGATACACAATTTACGTAAGTGGCCAAAAAAGTGAGCTGTACACCTGTACCTGCAAGACTCGTAATACGTTAAAAAGCAGCATTAGGACCGGCTAACGCTGCTTTTTAAGCCTAACGCAAAACTCGTAATCTAGCTGTATATGATTAATCCCTAATCCGCCATTCACCCACAACGCAAATAAGATAATTAAAGTAGTAACCCCTAAATTGCCAACCCCCACAATGCCAACTACCTAATTACACTATTAACCCCTAAACTGCCAACCCCCCACAACGCAAAGTATCAATATAATCACTTAGCCCCCAACCTAATACCCCCTAATTTAACCCCAAATAAACTACCATTACCAAAAATAAAAAAAGACTATTTTCCTAAAAAAAATAATTAGCAAAATAAAAAATTCTTACTTCCTATTAAAATAAAAAACCTAACATTACAGTAAAAATAAAAAAGATACCTAAGATTACATAAAAATTTAAAATCTAATATTACCAAAAATAAAAAAATCTAAGATAACAAAATAATAAACCAAATTTTTCAAAATAAAAAAATAAAACCTCATCTAATACCCCTATAAAAACAAAAAAGCCACCCCAAAATAAAAACACCCCTTAATCTAGCACTAAACTACCAATAGCCCTTGAAAGGGCCTTTTGTAGGGCATTGCTCTAAAGCAAACAGCTATTTTACCTAAATAAAGTACAAAGTACCCCCTATTTTAATTGGCAGCAAAATAGCTGATTTTCCTTTTAAGGGCATTGCCCATACAAATGCCCCTTTGGGGCAATGGGTAACTTAGGTTTTTTTTATTTTTGGGGGTTGGGTGGGGGTTAAAAGTGTTTACTTTTAGGGGGTAATTTTTACTTTATTTAGGTAAAAGAGCTGTTTGCTTTAGGGCAATGCACCACAAAAGGCCCTTTAAGGGCAATTTGTAGTTCAGTGTTAGATTAGGGGGTGTTTTTATTTTGGGGAGGCTTTTTTGTTTTTATAGGGGTATTAGATGAGGTTTTATTTTTTTATTTTGTATATTTTGGTTTATTATTCTTTGTAATATTAGATTTATTTTAATGAAAGTTTTTAATGAAGGTTTCTTTTTTAAATTTTTACTGTAATGTTAGGTTTTTTATTTTAATAGGAAGTAAGGATTTTTTTATTTTGCTAATTATTTTTTTAGGGAGATAGTCTTTTTTATGTTTGGTAATGGTAGTTTATTTGGGGTCAGGGGGTGTTAGGTTAGGGGGTTTAGTGATTAGATTGATACATTGCGTTGTGGGGGTTGGTAGTTTAGGGGTAAATAGTGTAATTAGGTAGCTGGCGTTCTGGGGGTTTGGCAGTTTAGGGATTAATATTTTAATTATCTTATTTGTGTTGTGTGTAAATGGTGAATTAGGGGTTAATACTTTAATTAGCTTACCCCATTGATGTCGATGGGGGAAAGATTTTTTTTTTAACCCTAACACCCTAACATAAACCCCTAGTCTAAACACCACTAATCCGCTGCCCCCATTATCGCCAATACTAAATAAAGTGATTAACCTCTAATCTGCCGCTCCCTGACATCGCCGACACTAAATAAAGTGATTGACCCCTAACCCGCCACTCCCTGACAACGCCAACACTAAATAAAGTGATTAACCCCTAATCCATCGCTCCCCGACATCGGCGACACGAAATATAAGTTATTAATCCCTAAATCACTGCTTCCTGTCATCACCGCCACTAAATAAACCTATTAACCCCTAAACCTCCGGCTTTCCACATCGCAGCCACTAAATAAACCTATTAACCCCTAAACCTCTGACCCCCACATCGCAAAACACTAAATTAAACTATTAACCCCTTAACCTAATACCCCCCTAACTTTAAATTAAAATTACATTATATATTGTATTTAAATAAATAAAAACTTACCTGCGAAATAAAAACAAACCTAACATTAAACTATAAATTAACCTAACCTTACTATTCTAATAAAATTAAAAAAAATCACAATTAAAAATCCTAAATTACAAATTAGAAGAAAACTAATCCTATGAAAAAATAAAAAAAAATCTAACATTACAAAAAAATAAACACTTAAATTACAAAAAATAAAAAAACACTAAGAAAAATACAAAAATAATAAACAAAATGATCAAAAATAAAAAAATTACACCTAATCTAATAGCCCTAAAAAAATATAAAAGCCCCACCAAAATAAAAACACCCCCTAGATTTTTGTAGGTCATTGCTACCTAGATGAAGATGGATATTCGAACTTCAGGAACCGTGAGTTGATTTTATAGGATTCGTGTTAGTTTTTTTTTTTTTTTTTTTTTTGGGTGTTTTTTTTTTAGATTAGGGCTTTGGGCAATTGTAAAAGAGCTGAATGCCCTTTTAAGGGCAATGTCCATACAAATGCCCCTTTATGGGCAATCAGTAGTTTAGGTTTTTTTTTAAAGTTAGTTTTTTTTATTTTGGGGGGTTGGTTGGGTGGTGGGTTTTACTGTTGGGGGGGACTTTGTATTTTTTTCAGGTAAAAGAGCAGTTTAATTTAGGGCAATGCCCTACAAAATGCTCATTTAAGGGCTATTGGTAGTTTATTGTAGGCTAGGGGGTGTTTTTATTTTGGGGGGCTTTTTATTTTTTTATGGCTATTAGATTAGGTGTAATTGTTTTTATTTTCTATAATTTTGTTTATTATTTCTTGTAATCTTAGTGTTTTTTATTTTTCGTAATTTTAGTATTTATTTTTTGTTAGATTTTTTAATTTTCGTGGGATTATTTTTTTTTTTAAATTTGTAATTTAGGATTTTTAATTAGTATTTTTTTTTTATTTTATTTTAATAGTAAGGTTAGGTTAATTTATAGTTTAATGCTAGTTCTTTTTATTTCATAGGTAAGTTTTTATTTATTTAGTTATATTGTAATTTTAATTTAAAGTTAGGGGGTGTTAGGTTTAGGGGTTAATAGTTTAATTTAGTTGCGGCGATATGGGAGGCCGGAGGTTTAGGGGTTAATAGGTTTATTTAGTGGCGGCGATGTCGGGGAGCGGAGGTTTAGGGGGTTAATAACTTTATTATAGTGGCGGCGATGTCTGGAACCGGCGGTTTAAGGGTTAATAACTTTATTATAGTGTTGGCGATGTTGGGGAGCGGCAGTTTAGGGGTTAATATATTTAAATAGTGTTGGTGATGTGGGTGGGAGGCAGATTAGGGGTTAATAAATTTATTTAATAGTCACGATGTGGCTGGGCAGCCGATTTAGGCGTTAATAGGTAGTTTATGGGTGTTAGTGTACTTTGTAACATTTTTGTTATGAGTTTTGTGAAACATTTTTGTTACACAAAATCCATAACTACTGGTCTCAGATGGCGGTGTGGATTGTGTCGGCATAGGCTGTAATGCAATAATTTTAGCCAGACCGCACAACCTGTAATATCGGCACTATGGACATCCCACACTCAAACGTAATTTTTTTGAGTGCAGAATGGACGTTGCGTTACAGGCTAAAATGCTTGATGTATAGCTATACCGACACGACTCGCAATATGCGTTCCTGGCCATTCCAGTGTAATGACAATTTTTCAGTGTTAAAGTTGTAACGCAAAACTTGTAATCTAGGTGTTTATTAGTTAGATTGCGATGTGGATGAATGGCGGATTAGGGGTTAATCCCTTTATTATGTACTTTGCGATGTGGGGTTGGCAGATTAGGGGTTAATATATTTTATTTAGTTATTTCGGTGGGGGGATGGCGGATGAGACATACATATTGCGCATGCGTTAGGTGTTTGTTAAGACTTTCAGGGAGTCACGGTGCATAAATATTCAGCGCAAGGCTTGTTGTGCCTGCCTATGTGTGGCGAGGTGAAAATTAAGTAAAATTTCTCAATTTTTGCTGCGTAAGTCCTTGCGCTAAATATGTGATACCTACTTGCGATGCCGGTTCTATGTTAGTTTATGGGAGTAAAAATAGCGGGCGACGGGTGAAATATACGTGCCACATTTATATGCGGCACCGTATATGTAATAGCAATAAACAACTAAAAACTGCTAAGGCCAGATTTTGCAGGTGACACCGCATTTGTAATCCCACCCCTAACCTTTTATTCATCCATTAACCCTTTGAGTGCTAAGCACTTTCCCATCTGGGTGCTAAGCTGTTTTAAGTTTTTGTTTTTTTATGATTTTTAATTTTTTCCTTCCCCCCGATCCTCAAGACTTACATAGTTCGAAAAGTTAGGCGATTACCTTTCCAACGGTGGGACTTGGGGTCTAACTGCTTAGATGCCTGAGATACAGGCTTCTAAGCAGCATGCCCCCTGCTCCTATATTAACATTGTGAATTTTGCCCGTGACATCACCACACATATCGGGAAGCCCAGGCGATGCCTGTCCATATGCAGGCCCGATTGCCAGGGTAGGAGCAGGTGGGAACCCCCAGATATCCCTCAAGGTGGGAGAGTGCTAGCGATGTCTCTGAGTCGCCGTTAACACCAGAGTGGGAAACTTTCTGCGACAGCTCAGAGCCGTCGTTAGCATAGCAATATATATCCGGCATAAAACCATAATAAGTCAAAATGCAGTAGGGAAGAATGAGACTCCAGCCATGAGCACTTGTTCACTGCCCTACAGAGTCACAGTCTCTCATGCCTTTTATATGGCAGATATAAAGAAACATGTTAGAATTTGATAAATGTTTATATATACATAATATTCCGTAAAAATGCACAAAAAGAATGCACAAAGGAATTGCAAAGCAATAACAATTAAGAAACTGAGTGTGTGTAAACAATACGTTAGTCAACTAAATATAACTATGGGATGGGTTTAGGTTTAAAGGGATCTTTTTTGTAAACGAGCGTGAATCTTGATTGTGCTCGAGCGAACACGTTTAATTTCAACTCGTAATACACACAATATTTCTGTTGCACGCAACAAGCTGAGAAAAACCTGATATCGCTTGCGTGCTGCAGTTAGTGTGCCACTCGTAATCTAGTCCATATTTTGGTTGTGGTGTCAGAGAACAAAACCAGATATTTCATATACAATAGTAAACCTAAAAAATCATTTGCTGGTGTAACAATTAATTGGAAGCACATTAAGGGAAAAACAATTGTACTGTGTACTGCCCCTTTAAGTACATTTATAGGGTGACACATTTTCATAATTATATTGGGCCCAAAAAGACTGGGACAAATAACTTTTGTATCCCTGTAAACTTAGTAAATATCAGTGCTATCTTTATTGTGGCTGTACATCCTCAGATATTCTCAAAGAGATCATATCAGGTTCAATTGGAAAGCAATTGGGAAATAAGTTATTAATGAACACAACGTTGTTTGAGATGATCCTTAAACATCAGGATCATAAAGGCATGGAATATCAAGAGCATGGCAATCTATAGTCTCTTTAAGTTCATCCCGTTTAAAATTTTATTTCAGGGTTATCGAATGAATGATATCTCATCAGCAGTTAAGAATCCTTAAAGGGACAGTACACTGTAAAATTGTTTTTATGTTAATGTATTTCCAATGACTTGTTATACCAGCTGCAGAGTATAAAATGTATGAGAAATTGCATTTTCAGGTTTATTTGTGTATATGAAGTAGCTGGTTTTGTGCTTTTAAACCACAGCCTATTACAATGGGCTGAGATTCAGGTAATATCATATATCATTATGTTATCACTTTGTGTACACACACTTGCTTCCTTATCTAATATTTGCCTGGAAAGCTAAAGCTCAATACATAGAGAGAGCAATGGAAAATTATCATATTATTACTTAACTATCCTGCACCCCACTGGGAGTGTCATTTTCTATGCTGGCTATGTTTACTTAGGCTATTCAATAGCTGAGTCTCCAGTATCAAAACTTTCAGTATAGGTTGGGATACTACAAGCTAAATCAGCTATTTCAAATAAAGTAAAGGAGCTACTTGTAAACAATTTAATACACTTCAACAGATAAAATGGATCATTGGGAACAATTTAAATGGGAGAAAATTTGGGGGTGAACTGTCCCTTTAATGCTTGGGGCTTAGTATTCATACACTACAGTGCCACAGCTAAGTCGATAAGGGACTTACACAGAAAAATTATAGCAGATATTTAAAGGAAGAATCAAATGTGTAGTGTTTATAAGGTCAGGAGCAATAAAACTAAATGTCTTCATTTTGAAAAATAAAAATGAAATACCTCTTCTTGACTACCACTTCAGGAAAGAAGAATACCCTCAAAACCTATTATTTAAAGGAGATTATACCTGAAAGTTTTCTAAAATATTTTTGTGTTTAAAAATTGAAACAAAAAGATGCTTAATTTATTTTGAAATAAATCTAGCAGTTTTAGTTTTCCCTTCATACTGATGCTGATTGGTTGATGTGTACTTCCTGCAAATGCTGAAGAAAATATTTGTATGTACAGTGTTCCTTTAAGTTCATTGGATGGTCCAGTGTTAAAACCTGTTTTTGTAGGTGCTTGTAGCTTGGACTGTAAACACATTACTTTTGTGGGTACCCTCTGTGACTACAACATTTTGAAATTAAATTGGTTGAGCATTTAAGTGTTAAGTGTTAAAAATGTTTTCAATAGTGATGTTGCAAACCTGAAACGTCATATCAGGGGTAGTGATGTCGCGAACATAAAAATTTGGGTTCGCGAACAGGTGAACCGGGCGAACCGCCATAGACTTCAATAGGCAGGCGGATTTTAAAACCCACAGGGACTCTTTCTGGCCACAATAGTAATGGAAAAGTTGTTTCAAGGGGACTAACACCTGTACTGTGGCATGCCGGAGGGGGATCCATGGCAAAACTCCCATGGAAAATTACATAGTTGATGCAGAGTCTGGTTTTAATCCATAAAGGGCATAAATCACCTAACATTCCTAAATTGTTTGGAATAACGTGCTTTAAAACATCAGGTATGATGTTGTATCGATCAGGTAGTGTAAGGGTTACGCCCGCTTCACAGTGCACAGTGTACGTGATATACCTGCCCTGACCATGCTTTGCAGACCAGGTATCAGTGGTCAGATGGACCCTTGCCCCAACACTGTGTGCCAGACATGCCATTATAGCAGACTTATATGGCTTTGGCGTTGCTTTTTGGTAATTAGAAGGCTGCTAAATGCCACTGCGCACCACACGTGTTTTATGCCCAGCAGTGAAGGGGTTAATTAGGGAGCATGTAGGCAGCTTGTAGAGTTAATTTTAGCTTAAGTATAGTGTAGTAGACAACCCAAAGTATTGATCTAGGCCCATTTTTGTATATTTAATGCCACCATTTCACCGCCAAATGCGATCAAATAAAAAAAAATTGTTCATTTTTTCAAAAACTTTAGGTTTCTCACAGAAATTATTTACAAACAACTTATGCAATTATGGCATAAATGGTTGTAAATGCTTCTCTGGGATCCCCTTTGTTCAGAAATAGCAGACTTATATGGCTTTGGCGTTGCTTTTTGGTAATTAGAAGGCTGCTAAATGCCACTGCGCACAACACATGTTTTATGCCCAGCAGTGAAGGGGTTAATTAGGGAGCATGTAGGGAGCTTGTAGAGTTAATTTTAGCTTAAGTGTAGTGTAGTAGACAACCCAAAGTATTGATCTAGGCCCATTTTGGTATATTTCATGCCACCATTTCACCGCCAAATGCGATCAAATTTAAAAAAAACTTAAATTTTTTCGCAATTTTAGGTTTCTCACTGAAATTATTTACAAACAGCTTGTGCAATTATGGCACAAATGGTTGTAAATGCTTCTCTGGGATCCCCTTTGTTCAGAAATAGCAGACATATATGACTTTGGCGTTGCTTTCTGGTAATTAGAAGGCCGCTAAATGCTGCTGCGCATCACACGTGTATTATGGCTAGCAGTGAAGGGGTTAATTAGGTAGTTTGTAGGGAGCTTGCAGGGTTAATTTTAGCTTTAGTGTAGAGATCAGCCTCCCACCTGACACATCAGACCCCCTGATCCCTCCCAAACAGCTCCCTTCCCTCCCCCACCCCACAATTGTCCCCGCCATCTTAAGTACTGGCAGAAAGTCTGCCAGTACTAAAATAAAAGTTTTTTTATTTTTTTATTAGCATATTTACATATGCTGTGGTGTAGCATCCCCCCTTAGCCCCCAACCCTGATCCCCCCCCCCCCAAAACAGCTCTCTAACCCTCCCCATCTGCCTTATTGGCGGCCATCTTGGGTACTGGCAGCTGTCTGCTATTATTTCACAGTCAAAAAAGTGTTGTTTTTTTTTAAATGTACACTACTGTTACACCAGATATGAGTGGTGGCACTGGGAAAGTGGGCACAGTATACGCTGTGAGCCTGACACACACGCTGGCAGGCAGGCAACTGCAATTAGATTACACAGGAAAAAAAAAAAAAAGCAGACTGATGTTCTAGCCCTAAAAAGGGCTTTTTGGGGTGCTGTCCTTACAGCAGAGATCAGATGAGTCCTTCAGGACTGTAGTGGACACTGAATACACTAGCCTAGCTATCGATTTCCCTATTAAATCAGCAGCAGCTACACTGTCCCTCCTCTCACTAAGAATGCAGCTTCCGAATGAATCTAAAATGGATCCTGTCCAGGAGGTGGGAGGGTCTGGGAGGGAGGGTCTGCTGCTGATTGGCTGGAATGTGTCTTCTGACTGTGAGGTATAGGGTCAAAGTTTACTCAATGATGAGGAATAGGGGGCGGACCGAACATCGCATATGTTCGCCGTCCGCGGCGAACGCGAACATGCTATGTTCACGGGAACTATTCGCTGGCGAACTATTCGCGACATCACTAGTTTTCAATGTTAAAAGGTCATGAAACCCAATTTTTTTCCTTCATGTTTCAGATAGAGAATACAATTTTAAACAACTTTCTAATTTACTTCTATTATCTCATTTTTTCATCCTCTTAGTATCATTTGTTGAAGGAGCAGCAATGCACTACTGGTTTCTAACTGAACACACAGTGAGCCAATGACAATCGGTATATATATATATATGCAGCCACCAATCAGCAGCTAGAACATAGATTCTTTGCTGCTTCTGAGCTTGCATAGATTAAGCTCTTCAGCAAAGGCTAACAAGAGAAGGAAGCTAATTAAATAATAGAAGTACATTGGAAAGTTGTTTAAAATTGTATGTTCTATCTGAATCATGAAACAAAAATTTTGGGTTTCATGTCCCTTTAACCCCTTAACGACTGAGGACGTGCAGGGTACGTCCTCAGAAAAAAGGCAGTTAATGCCTGAGAACGTACCCTGCACGTCCTCAGTGTGGAAAGCAGCTGGAAGCGATCCTGCTCGCTTCCAGCTGCTTTCCGGTTATTGCAGTGATGCCTCGATATGGAGGCATCCTGCAATAACCTTTTTAAGTCATCCGGTGCAGAGAGAGCCACTCTGTGGCCCTCTCTGCACCGGAGATCGGTGGCTACCTGCGTTGGTGGGTGGGAGCCGGACCGGGAGGCGGGTGGCGGCCATCGATGGCCATGTGGATGTGAAGGGGGGCGGGATCGTGGGCGGGGGTGGCTGGGGGCGCGCACGGGCGCGCGCGCGTTCACGGGAGGGTGGGGGCGGGCGCGTGCACGGGGAGGGAGCGGGTGGGAACCGCTACACTGCAGAAAATGGGAAATAAAAAATATATCAAAAAATAAAATTTTAAACAATCAGCAAGGTGGTGGGGGTTTGTCTGTGGGGGGTGGGTGGGGGGGAAGCTACACTACAGAAAAAACAACCCAAGATGGCCCCCAATAAGGCAGAGGGGAGGGTTAGAGAGCGGTTTTGGGGGGGATCAGGGAGGTTGGGGGCTAAGGGGGGGATCCTACACAGTAGCATATGTAAATATGCTAAAAAAAATTTCATTTTTTTTTAAAAAACCCTTTTATTTTAGTACTGGCAGACTTTCTGCCAGTACTTAAGATGGCGGGGACAATTGTGGGGTGGGGGAGGGAAGGGAGCTGTTTGGGAGGGATCAGGGGGTGGGATGTGTCAGATGGGAGGCTGATCTCTACACTAAAGCTAAAATTAACCCTGCAAGCTCACTACAAACTCCCTAATTAACCCTTTCACTGCTAGCCATAATACACGTGTGAGGCGCAACAGGATTTAGTGGCCTTCTAATTACCAGAAAGCAACGCCAAAGTCATATATGTCTGCTATTTCTGAACAAAGGGGATCCCAGACAAGCATTTACAACCATTTGTGCCATAATTGCACAAGCTGTTTGTAAATGATTTCAGTGAGAAACCTAAAATTGTGAAAAATTTTACGTTTTTTTTAATTTGATCGCATTTGGCGGTGAAATGGTGGCATGAAATATACCAAAATGTGCCTAGATCAATACTTGGGGTTGTCTACTACACTACACTAAAGCTAAAATTAACCCTACAAGCTCCCTAAAAGCTCCCTAATTAACCCCTTAACTGCTGGGCATGATACACTTGTGGTGCGCAGTGGCATTTAGCGGCCTTCTAATTACCAAAAAGCAACGCCAAAGCCATATATGTGTGCTATTTCTGAACAAAGGGGATCCCAGAGAAGAATTTACAACCATTTATGCCATAATTGCACAAGCTGTTTGTAAATGATTTCAGTGAGAAACCTAAAGTTTGTGAAAAAATTTGTGAAAAAGTGAACAATTTTTTGTATTTGATCGCATTTGGCGGTGAAATGGTGGCATGAAATATACCAAAATTGGCCTAGATCAATACTTTGGGATGTCTACAAAAAAAAAATATATACATGTCAAGGGATATTCAGGGATTCCTGAAAGATATCAGTGTTCTAATGTAACTAGCGCTAATTTTGGAAAAAAATGGTTTGGAAATAGCAAAGTGCTACTTGTATTTATGGCCCTATAACTTGCAAAAAAAGCAAAGAACATGTAAACATTGGGTATTTCTAAACTCAGGACAAAATTTAGAAACTATTTAGCATGGGTGTTTTTTGGTGGTTTTAGATATGTAACAGATTTTGGGGGTCAAAGTTAGAAAAAGTGTGTTTTTTTCCATTTTTCCTCATATTTTATCATTTTTTTTATAGTAAATTATAAGATATGATGAAAATAATGGTATCTTTAGAAAGTCCATTTAATGCCAAGAAAAACGGTATATAATATGTGTGGGTACAGTAAATGAGTAAGAAGAAAATTACAGCTAAACACAAACACCGCAAAAATGTAAAAATAGCCTTGGTCCCAAACGGACAGAAAATGGAAAAGTGCTCTGGTCACTAAGGGGTTAAGTTAGGGACACTGAATCCAATTTTTTTCTTGTGTGATTCAGATAGAGCATGCAATTTTAAGCAACTTTCTAATTTACTCCTATTATCAATTTTTCTTCATTCTCTTGGTATTTTTATTTAAAAAAACAAGAATGTAAGTTTAGATACCGGCCCATTTTTGATGAACAACCTGGGTTGTCCTTGCTGATTGGACAGCACCAATAAACAAGTGCTGTCCATGGTTCTGTACCACAAATTGGCTGGCTCCTTAGCTTAGATGCCTTCTTTTTCAAATAAAGAGAACAAAGAAAAATTGATAATAGGAGTAAATTAGAAAGTTGCTTAAAATTGCAGGTTCTATCTGAATCACAAAAGAAAAAAAATGGGTTAAGTGTCCCTTTAAGTTAGGGAAAAGATTAGCCTCACCTATGGCAATTACTGTGCCAATGTTTTTATGTTTTGCAGATAGTTTTGTTCTCTGTTTCTTGGTGGAAAAAAATGGCGTTTTAAAAAATAATTTTACATTATTAAACAGTTTTGTCCAGATTACAAGTGGAGGCTATTTAACGCTCAAGCCTTAACTGCGCTAGAAGTAAGTTTTTTGCACGCATTGGGTTGTGTCGTATTAGGAGTTGAAAGTAAACGGTTTTCACCAACCTGACGAGCACAAAAAGACAAACTTAGAATATTGTGTATGATAACCTAATTCCCCATAGGATTCAATGGAGTAAAAAAGAGGAAAAAACCTTATACCCTACTCACGCACAAACCTGATCGCATATTTTCAAGTGCACGAACCCAACATGAAAATATGAATATTTCACATTCCAATGTTCTTCACATACTAAAATATGTTCTATTTATTCATAAATACATATTTATATATATATTTCTGATGTTTTTTTGCACAAATATATATTTATACCTATATTTATAGATGATTATATATAGGTAAAGATATATACAGATATGGAATTTAAAATATTTACAGTAAATACACAGCATAACACTTTATTAAATATGAATATTGCATAAATATGTTTTTTCATGTTTTAATCTTCTTAACTCCTTAACGACACACGTTGTACAGGGTACGTCATAGAAAAACTGGTCTTTAAAGACCAACAACGTACCCTGTACATCGTCAAGGGTTTCATGCGGCTGGAAGCGATCCTGATCGCTTCCAGCTGCTTTCAAGGTATTGCCGTGATGCCTCGATATTGAGGCATCACTGCAATACCTTTTTTTGCACACCGATGCAGAGAGAGCCACATCGGCCAGCGATGGTGCAGATCGTTAGTGGGTGGGAGCCATTGCAGGGAGGCGCGTGGGTGGCCCATCGCTGCTGAACTTCAAGACATCAGTTGTAAGTCACTGTCGGGTGCGCGGGAGGTGAGGGGTGACTGCGCGCGAGTGTGTGCGCGCGCCTGCGATCAGGTCCAATTATAAAAAACTAAAGTAGTGGGAGAGAGTGCTGGGAGAGGGTGGTGGGTGGCAGAAGAGGGGGGAACACTTTTTAAAAAGGGATTTGGGAGGGTATGGAGGGGGGCAGCTATACAACAGAAAAAGTAGGTTTTATTTAAAAAAGCCACATTTGTTTGCAAAGTGGGTACTGGCAGACAGCTGCCAGTACCCAAAATGGTGGCAATTAGTTAGTGGGGGGAGGGTTAGAGAGCTATTTGGGGGGGATCAGGGAGGTTGGGTGCTAAGGGGGGATCCTTCACAGCAGAATATATATATATATATATATATATATATATTTAAAAAAAAAGCCATTTATTTTAGTACCGGCAGACTTTCTACCAGTACTTAAGATGGGGGGAACAATTGTGGGGAGGCGAGGGAAGAGAGCTGTTTGGGAGGGATCAGGGGGTGGGATGTGTCAGGTGGGAGGTTGATCTCTACACTAAAGCTAAAATTAACCCTTCAAGCTTCCTACAAGTTACATAATTAACCCTGTCACTGCTGGGCATAATACAAGTGTGGTGCGCAGCGGCCTTCTATTTACCAAAAAGCAATGCCAAAGCCATATATGTCTGCTATTTCTGAAAAAAGGGGATCCCAGAGAGACATTTACAACCATTTGTGCCATAATTACATGAGCTGTTTGTAAATAATTTTAGTGAGAAACTCAAAGTTAGTGAAAAAGTTAACAATTTTTTTTATTTGATTGAATTTGGTGGTGACATGGTGGCATGAAATATATCAAAATGGGCCTAGACCATTACTTTGGGTTGCCTACTACACTACCCTAAAGCTAAAATTAACACTACAAGCTCCCTAATTAACCCCTTCACTGTTGGGCATGATGCATGTGTGGTGCGCAGCGGCACTTAGCGTCCTTCTAATTACCAAAAAGCAATGCCAAATCCATATATGTCTGCTATTTATGAACAAAGGGGTTCCCAGAGAAGCATTTACAACCATTTGTGCCATAATTGCACAAGCTGTTTGTAAATAATTTCAGTGAGAAACCTAAGGTTTGTGAAAAAGTTAGTGAAAAAGTGAAAACATTTTTTTATTTGATCGCATTTGGCGGTGAAATGGTCACATAAAATATACCAAAATGGGCCTAGATTAATACTTTGGGTTGTCTACTAAAAAAAATATATATACATGTCAAGGGATATTCAGGGATTACAGACAGATATCAGTGTCCAATGTAACTATCGCTAATTTTGAAAAAAAAAAAATGGTTTGGAAATAGCAAAGTGCTACTTGTATTTATTGCCCTATAACTTGCAAAAAAGCAAAGTACATGTAAACATTGGGTATTTCTAAATTCAGGACATTTAGAAACTATTTAGCCTGGGTGTTTTTTGGTGGTTGTAGATGTGTAACAGATTTTTGGGGTCAAAGTTAGAAAAAGTGTGTTTTTTTCCATTTTTTTTTATAGTGAATTATGATATGATAAAAATAATGGTATCTTTAGAAAGTTCATTTAATGGCGAGAAACCCCCCCAGTATATATTATATGTGGGTACAGTAAATGAGTAAGAGGAGAATTACAGCTAAACACAAACCCACAATTTTTCTTTAATGATTCAGATAGAGAATACAATTTTAAACAACTTTTTAATTTACTTCTATTATCTAATTTGTTTTATTCTCTTGCTATCATTTGTTGAAGGAGCAGCAATGCACTACTGGTTTCTAACTGAACAGCACAGTATAGGTCTGTGTGAATAGCGCACAACTCACCGCTCCAGATTAGAATGCCTGAGGGGGTGGAGATTCTGGTCTTCCTGTCGGCTTAATTGAGAGTGGGTAAGAATTGCAAACTCAGAAAGTCCCGTTATGCAGCCCCAAGACAAGTCTGCCAACTTATCAGGTAAATACAAAGTAATCCAGAGATAGGGCGCACCACAGAGACAGTCAGTTCATGTAGATAAAATCTTCAGTTTATTAGGCACAACGTAAAAAACATAAATGGGCTCACAGGCCCAACAGGCTCACAGGTAAAAACAACACAGGTGTGTCAGTTAGTCTTGCAGACATGTTTCGTGAGCATGCTCACTTGTTCACTGCATGTAGAGCTAGCCTGACACACCTACACTTATACCACAGATTTAAAGGTACAGTATGATTATAGTGTGGTATAATAGACATTGGGCCATATCATGTAAACAGGGCTTTTTAAACGGCTGCAACAAAAAATCTGGAATTAGCTCAAAATGATCTGTATATATATATAGAAACAAATGCAGTTATAAGATCCAACAATAACATTATTTTAGTATTTTACAACAACAATATGTTGTTAAAGGTTATTGAGCTCTCCATAGTATACATGCCAATATCACATAGCAATTATAGATACAGCCTCATTAAAAGGAGAAAAACTTTTTTGAATGATAGTTTATATTTGAAAAACTTAATTTTTTAATTTTACAGCTTAAGGCTTTATGTAAATTTTGTTTTACTTGATACAAAATGTACAATTAGAGATTTAGTGAATTTGAAACTATGTGTTTCATTCAAAAGAACCAGCTAGTCAAAGAGGGGAGGAGCACACATAGACCAAATGTAATTCCATATAGAAAAGAGACACAACCCTTAAGTAAATAGATCAAGATCCCTTCTCATATTCAACCCTTGGGGGTTACTAGTCTTAAGCGAGAAGATCCA
Organism: Bombina bombina; assembly: GCF_027579735.1. Taxonomy (NCBI): domain Eukaryota; kingdom Metazoa; phylum Chordata; class Amphibia; order Anura; family Bombinatoridae; genus Bombina; species Bombina bombina. Next base: position 1,199,346,348 of record NC_069501.1, on the reverse strand, counting down.
AAAGACCTCTCGCTTATTCAATTTATCTTCCCTATTACCCCCTCTCCTCCAATAGGGCACATGATCAATCCCTTGCAGTATTAGACTTGACATGTCAGAGTCATGTAGACTCTTAAAATGTCTAGATATGGGAGTGGAGAACAAGGTGAGTGCAGAAATATAGCGCTAATAGCTAAAGTAGACCTAGGCCACTCTAAGACAGTCCTCCCTGGATTGTCACAAGTATACAAAATAGAAAGAATAAGAGGGCGCTAAAGCTAAGATCCCACCACACTTAGTCAAAAATAGTAAAGACAACAGAGGACAAATTAATCACTTTACTTCACAATATTTAAATACAGTTCATATAACAATAGAAAATATAGACAAGAATGACAAGAAAAAAGGGACGTCTCCCTTAATAAAAATGGAAATAAACTGGATTACCACCTTTAAGAAGATAAAAATATAAAAATATGTACTGGAGCTTATTAAAATATGTTCATATATTCAATGAGCGTTATTCATCCAGTGAGATTGGCTACACTTTAGTGAGTAGCTACACTTTTGAAACAATGTTCCTTATATTGGCTGATGAAGGAAAAGACGTATTACTGTCCATCAAATGGTTATAACATAGAGAAATTGTATTCTTATTCCTTGTGTGACTCTCTATGATATAGTTCAAACAGTCAAAATACACACCTTAGAGTAAAGATGAATAGCGATCTTTTTAAACTCACACTGTCGGATATATGTCCAGGTAAGCGGTATCCTCCAATGTTATGTTGCTCTTTTCACTTGCTGGAGCTGAACCCGGTCAGTGTGTATGGAAACTGCTTGTCACTCCGATTTCTTATGTGTTTGGTTTTTGATTCCGAAGGTGAGAGATGAAATCCGCAGGCCCGCACTTAGCGTGAATCACGCGCGGGTTGGAAATTCTTGAACTAGGTACCTTTTTTGTTTCTCTATTTTAATGCTGCAGGTTTTTTCCTTGGTCTGATTTTCAACCTTCTTAAAGGTGGTAATCCAGTTTATTTCCATTTTTATTAAGGGAGACGTCCCTTTTTTCTTGTCATTCTTGTCTATATTTTCTATTGTTATATGAACTGTATTTAAATATTGTGAAGTAAAGTGATTAATTTGTCCTCTGTTGTCTTTACTATTTTTTACTAAGTGTGGTGGGATCTTAGCTTTAGCGCCCTCTTATTCTTTCTATTTTAGATATGGCAGTGTCAGATTTTTCATCTTTCCCTGAACGTAAATGTTCCAAGAACCTGTCCTTGATAGGGTGCTTTGTTTTTCCCACATATTGAATATTGCAAATATTGCATGTTAGTAAATAATCAACATGGGAGGTGTTGCAATTGATGTAGACATTTATCTTATGAACATTTTGTGTAGTACTTTAATGAAAATTGTCACCCTCTGAGATATGTTCACATGTCATACAATCCTTTTGTCTGCATCTATAGAAGCCCTTTTTTCCTCTTAGCCTTTTGGGTATGAAGTTAATTCCCTGTTGCAGAATTGGATCAGTGTATAGGATAGGAACACTTTTCCTTACTATATCACAGATTTTATAAAAGTCTGTGCTATAGGTGGTTATAAATTTAGGTGCAGTGGTCATAGATTGCCTGTTTTCTTTCTTTCTATATTTAAGGAAGTGCTCCCTAGGTATACCCTTTAAGCTTTCTTTAGCTGTATCCAAAATTTTGTCAGTGTAACCTCTTTGTTTCAATCTCTTGGTGATTAGCTTACTATTTTCCTCAAATTGTTCTTCATTAGTGCAGTTTTTCCTAGCTCTAATGTACTCTCCCTTCGGTATGCCCCTTAGTACATGTTTGGGGTGGCAAGATTTAAATGACAGGAGAGTGTTGCCTGGAGTAGGCTTCCTGTATAGGCTGGTTTCAATTCTGTCTTCATTTCTATTGGCAGAAATGTTTAAATCTAAAAAGTTGATGGTTTCTGCACTATTCTCTCCTACAAATTTAATCCCATCTGTATTTTGATTAAAAAATTCACAGAAAAAGTCTGCTTCTGACGCACTACCCTCAAAAATAAAGAACAGGTCATCAATATACCTATAGAAATGCTTAATTTTACTCCTAAAGGGATTCCTCTCTCCAAAGACGTGGAACAGCTCCCACCACCCCATAAAGAGGTTGGCATAGGAGGGGGCAAACTTAGCTGTTCCACGTCTTTGGAGAAAGTACTCAGTGCCAAACATAAAAAAATTATGCGTCAAGAGATATTCAATAGCTCGCAAAATAAAGGTTTTAGTAGCTGAATCATATTCACTATAAGTGTCAAGAAAAAAATTCTATGGCAACCATTCCTTTGCTGTTTTGAATACAGGTGTAAAGAGAGGTGACATCCACCACTAAAAACCTGAAGCTAGATTCCCACTTCACTTTGTCTAATTTGGTTAAAATTGCAGTTGTGTCTTGTATGTAAATTAGAAGTCCCTTCACTAAGGGTTGTAGAAAAGTGTCTATCAGGTCACTAAGAGGTTCATTCAGGGAACCAATCCCGGCAATGATGGGACGCCCTGGGGGTGAGACTGGATTTTTGTGTATTTTGGGGAAATAATGGAAGATGGGGCAACAGGATGAGAAGGTATAAGCGCATCTTTAGTAGCAGCACTTATTATATTGTTATGCTTAGCAAAGAGAACAATACCCACCAATTCATTATTGTACAGTTTTGTGGGATTAGTCTGTAATTTGCTATATACCTCTTTATCATCAAGTTTCCTCTTAGCCTCCACTATGTAGTCTGTTTTATTAAGGACGACTACATTACCCCCCTTATCTGAGGGTCTAATGAGAATTGACTCATTATCAGATAGACTTTTCAATGCATGTTTTTCACTAGATGTTAAATTAGAAAAAATGCTGGTTTTCTTTGAATTTTTTTCACTAAGCACAGTGAGTTTTTCCTCAATCGTTTTTTGAAAAATATCCAAAGCTTTTGGACGTGCATGTACAGGGTAAAAAGAGCTTTTCTTTTTTATATGATCACATTTGACTTCTGATTCTTTAATACGATCATAGTTGGATGTGTCACCTTCCCCCATTAACTCATTCAAATCTTTAATGGTACACAATTCAGAAAAAGAAAAAAAGGTTATCAATGGTATTATGACTTGTTACTTTATTGGTCTCAGTTTTGTTCAGCTCCTGCTCACTCATCCCATAGAAATGTTTCTGTAGAGTGAGTTTACGCACACATCGATTTACATCTAAAACAGTTTCAAATAGGTTAAAGTGTGCGGAGGGAACAAAATTGAGATCTTTTGATAAAAGAGAGATTTGTGTGTCACTTAAAGAGACAGTAGAAAGATTTATAACATTTAAATTCAGGTCTGTTGTTTCACTTTGTGTGTCACTTAAAGAGACAGTAGATAGATTTATAGCATTTAAATTCAGGTCTGTTGTGTCTGTCCCTGTGATCTTGTCACATATTTTCTCTGGAAGGAGTTGCCTCTGTATCCCTGATTGGTCTGACCGGATTTGTTGGGCTTTATGTTAGATTTTTTTCTTATTTTTGCCTCTTCTGCCTCTATGGGTTTTTTTCTTGCTGTTCTGGCAATTGTACCTTCCCCGTTTTTTGACTTCACACTGGTTCCTTCTTCTTGCTCCAAATCTTGTAGTGAATGGAATACTGCTGTATCACATTCTTCTGTATTATCATTATCCGATGAGTCTATCTCATATTCAGTATCTGAGAAGGTGACAGATTTCTCTTTTTGTTTACCAGATCTCTTCTTATTAAAATTCCTTTTATTAGATTTCTGTGTCCTTAATTTATTCCTTGAATACTCCTCATATGACCATTTGTATACTTGATTTAATTCATAATCCTTTCTGTCTCTTGACATTTTGTTAGATTTAAAATGCCAGAGTTCCTGTCTAAAATTGATCATACTCTGTTCAAATTTTTTATTGTATTCTTTAAATTCTTTCTCGCTTTGAAATTCTCGCAGTTGTAATTGCACCTCTTTCATTTCTTGCAACAAGTCCTTCCTTTGTTTTCTTTTAAAATCTATTAACAGATCAATTAATGCAAAGGAGCAGGTGTCCAAGATGTTATTCCATTTCTTAATAAATTCAGTGTCATATGTTATAAATTATGGAAATTTTTTAACTCTTAAACCCCTTGGAATGCGTTTGTCATTTTTATAGATCAAAAAAGATTAGCGGCTAGATTTAGAGTTCTGCTGCCAAAGGGGTGCGTTAGCTACGCGTGCTTTTTTTCCCCCGCACCTTTTAAATACCGCTGGTATTTAGAGTTCACAGAATGGCTGCGTTAGGCTCCAAAAAAGGGAGCGTAGAGCATATTTACCGCCACTGCAACTCTAAATACCAGCGGTGCTTACGGACGCGGCCAGCTTCAAAAACGTGCTCGTGCACGATTCCCCCATAGAAAACAATGAGGCCGTTTGAGCTGAAAAAAAACCTAACATCTGCAAAAAAGCAGCGTTAAGCTCCTAACACAGCCCCATTTTTTTCCTATGGGGAAACACTTCCTAAGTCTGTACCTAACACCCTAACATGTACCCCGAGTCTAAACACCCCTAACCTTACACTTATTAACCTCTAATCTGCCGCCCCCGCTATTGCTGACCCCTGCATATTATTATTATTAACCCCTAATCTGCCGCTCCGTACACCGCCGCAACCTACGTTATCCCTATGTACCCCTAATCTGCTGCCCCCAACACCGCCGACCCCTATATTATATTTATTAACCCCTAATCTGCCGCCCCGCTATCGCTGACCCCTGCATATTATTATTAACCCCTAATCTGCCGCTCTGTACACACAGCCGCAACCTACGTTATCCCTATGTACCCCTAATTTGCTGCCCCTAACACCGCCGACCCCTATATTATATTTATTAACCCCTAATCTGCCGCCCCCAACGTCGCCTCCACCTACCTACACTTATTAACCCCTAATATGCCGACCGGATCTCGCCGATACTATAATAAATGTATTAACCCCTAAACACTAACACCCCCCTAAGTTAAATATAATTTAAATCTAACGAAATAAATTAACTCTTATTAAATAAATTATTCCTATTTAAAGCTAAATACTTACCTGTAAAATAAATCCTAATATAGCTACAATATAAATTATAATTATATTGTAGCTATTTTAGGATTAATATTTATTTTACAGGTAACTTTGTATTTATTTTAACCAGGTACAATAGCTATTAAATAGTTAAGAACTATTTAATAGCTAAAATAGTTAAAATAATTACAAAATTACCTGTAAAATAAATCCTAACCTAAGTTACAATTAAACCTAACACTACACTATCAATAAATTAATTAAATAAAATACCTACAATTATCTACAATTAAACCTAACACTACACTATCAATAAATTAATTAAATACAATACCTACAAATAAATACAATGAAATAAACTAACTAAAGTACAAAAAATAAAAAAGAACTAAGTTACAAAAAATAAAAAAATATTTACAAACATTAGAAAAATATTACAACAATTTTAAACTAATTACACCTACTCTAAGCCCCCTAATAAAATAACAAAGACCCCCAAAATAAAAAAATGCCCTACCCTATTCTAAAATTAAAATAGAAAAGCTATTTTACCTTACCAGCCCTGAAAAGGGCCCTTTGTGGGGCATGCCCCAAAGAATTCAGCTCTTTTGCCTGTAAAAAAAAACATACAATACCCCCCCCCAACATTACAACCCACCACCCACATACCCCTAATCTAACCCAAACCCCCCTTAAATAAACCTAACACTAAGCCCCTGAAGATCTCCCTACCTTGTCTTCACCACGCCGGGTTCACCGATCGATCCAGAAGAGCCTCCGATGTCTTGATCCAAGCCCAAGCGGGGGGCTGAAGATGTCCATGATCCGGCTGAAGTCTTCATCCAAGCGGGAGCTGAAGAGGTCCATAATCTGACTGAAGTCTTCTATCAAGCGGCATCTTCAATCTTCTTTCTTCCGGATCCATGTAGTTCATCCCGCCAACGCGGAACATCCATCTTCACCGACGTCTTCCCGACGAATGACGGTTCCTTTAAGGGACGTCATCCAAGATGGCGTCCCTCGAATTCCGATTGGATGATAGGATTCTATCGGATTGAACTTGAATCTGATTGGCTGATTCCATCAGCCAATCAGAATTTTCCTACCTTAATTCCGATTGGCTGATAGAATCCTATCAGCCAATCGGAATTCGAGGGAGCCATCTTGGATGACGTCCCTTAAAGGAACCGTCATTCGTCGGGAAGTTGTCAGTGAAGATGGATGGATCCGCGCTGGAGGTCTTGAAGATCAGCCGGTCGTCATCGGATGGAAGAACATAGAAGATGCGGCTTGGATGAAGATGTTTGCCGGTCCGGATGTCCTCTTCTGCCCGCTTGGATCAAGACTTCAGCCCCGCTTGGGCTTGGATCAAGACATCGGAGCCTGGACGGATCGCTGATACCCGGTGTGGCGAAGATAAGGTAGGAAGATCTTCAGGGGCTTAGTGTTAGGTTTACTTAAGGGGGGTTTGGGTTAGATTAGGGGTATGTGGGTGGTGGGTTGTAATGTTGGGGGGGGGTATTGTATGTTTTTTTTCCAGGCAAAAGAGCTGAATTCTTTGGGGCATGCCCTGCAAATGGCCCTTTTAAGGGCTGGTAAGGTAAAAGAGCTTTTCTATTTTAATTTTAGAATAGGGTAGGGCATTTTTTTATTTTGGGGGGCTTTGTTATTTAATTAGGGGGCTTAGAGTAGGTGTAATTAGTTTAAAATTGTTGTAATATTTTTCTAATGTTTGTAAATATTTTTTTATTTTTGTAACTTAGTTCTTTTTTATTTTTTGTACTTTAGTTAGTTTATTTAATTGTATTTAATTGTAGGTATTGTATTTAATTTATTTATTGATAGTGTAGTGTTAGGTTTAATTGTAGATAATTGTAGGTATTTTATTTAATTAATTTATTGATAGTGTAGTGTAAGGTTTAATTGTAACTTAGGTTAGGCTTTATTTTACAGGTAATTTTGTAATTATTTTAACTAGGTAGCTATTAAATAGTTATTAACTATTTAATAGCTATTGTACCTGGTTAAAATAAATACAAAGTTACCTGTAAAATAAATATAAATCCTAAAATAGCTACAATATAATTATAATTTATATTGTAGCTATATTAGGGTTTATTTTACAGGTAAGTATTTAGCTTTAAATAGGAATAATTTATTTAATAAGATTTATTTTATTTCGTTAGATTTAAATTATATGTAATTTAGGGGGGTGTTAGTGTTAGGGTTAGACTTAGCTTTAGGGGTTAATACATTTATTAGAGTAGCAGTGAGATCCGGTCGGCAGATTAGGGGTTAATTATTGTAGGTAGGTGGAGGCGACGTTGGGGGCGGCAGATTAGGGGTTAATAAATATAATATAGGGGTTGGCGGTGTTAGGGGCAGCAGATTAGGGGTACATAGGGATAACGTAGGTTGCGGCGGTGTACGGAGCGGCAGATTAGGGGTTAATAATAATATGCAGGGGTCAGCGATAGCGGGGGCGGCAGATTAGGGGTTAATAAATATAATATAGGGGTCGGCGGTATTAGGGGCAGCAGATTAGGAGTACATAGGGATAACGTAGGTGGCGTCGGTGTTCGGTCGGCAGATTATGGGGTAATATTTGTAGGTAGGAGGCGGCGACGTTGAGGGGGGCAGATTAGGGGTTAATAAATATAATATAGGGGTCGGCGGTATTAGGGGCAGCAGATTAGGGGTACATAGAGATAACATAGGTGGCGGCGGTGTGCGGTCGGCAGATTAGGGGTTAAAAATTTTTAATAGAGTGGCGGCGATGTGGGGGGACCTCGGTTTAGAGGTACATAGGTAGTTTATGGGTGTTAGTGTACTTTAGAGCACAGTAGTTAAGAGCTTTATAAACCAGCGTTAGCCCAGAAAGCTCTTAACTACTGACTTTTTTCTGTGGCTGGAGTTTTGTCGTTAGATTTCTAACGCTCACTTCAGCCAAGACTCTAAATACCGGCGTTAGAAAGATCCCATTGAAAAGATAGGATACGCAAATGGCGTAGGGGGATCTGCGGTATGGAAAAGTCGCGGCTGCAAAGTGAGCGTTAGACCCTTTCCTGACTGACTCCAAATACCAGCGGTAGCCCAAAACCAGCGTTAGGAGCCTCTAACGCTGGTTTTGACGGCTACCACCAAACTCTAAATCTAGCCGTTAATATCCAGGTCCAGCTTTATATCTTTTTTGCGTAAAGAATCAATCTAAAAAAATAAAGTGTCAATAGTGTGTGCAACCTCTTCATATACATCGTTGGATTCCTCATTAAAATCCCTTAATACATAACAGTCTGTTTCTTCGTTATCCATATTATATAGGTAGAGTAGATAGTCTCAAGTAAAACAAACGTACAATGATATGGTCCAATAACTGTAAGCTTATTGTATTCTTAAATAACGTTAGTGCCTCTTTATCAAAACAGTCTTAAGTAAATATATAGCAAACAAACCCACCTCGTCTTCAACCGTATACCCAGATAGTGCAGTGAGTGTAATTTCCGGATCAGAATAGATTTCAGCGTGCAAGTCTGCCAACTTATCAGGTAAATACAAAGTAATCCAGAGATAGGGCACACCACAGAGACAGTCAGTTCATGATCTATTTACTTAAGGGTTGTGTCTCTTTTCTATATGGAATTACATTTGGTCTATGTGTGCTCCTCCCCTCTTTGACTAGCTGGTTCTTTTGAATGAAACACATAGTTTCAAATTCACTAAATCTCTAATTGTACATTTTGTATCAAGTAAAACAAAATTTACATAAAGCCTTAAGCTGTAAAATTAAAAAATTAAGTTTTTCAAATATAAACTATCATTCAAAAAAGTTTTTCTCCTTTTAATGAGGCTGTATCTATAATTGCTATGTGATATTGGCATGTATACTATGGAGAGCTCAATAACCTTTAACAACATATTGTTGTTGTAAAATACTAAAATAATGTTATTGTTGGATCTTATAACTGCCTTTGTTTCTATATATATATACAGATCATTTTGAGCTAATTCCAGATTTTTTGTTGCAGCCGTTTAAAAAGCCCTGTTTACATGATATGGCCCAATGTCTATTATACCACACTATAATCATACTGTACCTTTAAATCTGTGGTATAAGTGTAGGTGTGTCAGGCTAGCTCTACATGCAGTGAACAAGTGAGCATGCTCACGAAACATGTCTGCAAGACTAACTGACACACCTGTGTTGTTTTTACCTGTGAGCCTGTTGGGCCTGTGAGCCCATTTATGTTTTTTACGTTGTGCCTAATAAACTGAAGATTTTATCTACATGAACTGACTGTCTCTGTGGTGCGCCCTATCTCTGGATTACTTTCTAACTGAACACATGGGTCAGCCAATGAATATCGGTATTTATATGCAGCAGCGACCAATCAGCAGCTAGAACCAAGGTTCTTTGCTGCTCATGAGCTTGCCTAGATAAACCTTTCAGCAAAGAATAACAAGAGAAGGAAGCAAATTAAATAATAGAAGTAAATTAGAAAGTTGTTTAAAATTGTATTCTCTATCTGAATCATGAAAGAAACATTTTGGATTTCATGTCCCTTTAAGGGAAATAAATTGAAAAATGGCCTTGTCCTTAAGGGGTTAACTGCAAAGGGCTCAGGAGACCAGCAGCGTTACACAGCTGAAGATTGCATACATGTGCCCTTTGCAGTTAACCCCTTAAGGACAAGGCCATTTTTCAATTTATTTCCCTTAAAGGGACATGAAACCCAATATATATATATATATATATATATATATATATATATATATATATATATATATATATATATATATTATTAGTGTCATTATGAGTATTACTTTAATGTGTAATGTATTTTTTATGTGTTTTGTGACCCCCTTTTTGTTTTGCAAAACAGTTAGCCACAGCTCTGAGGATGCACTAACTCGGCCAGCGTTTTTAGGACTACAGACCTAAAAAATGACATTGCGACCGAAGCCCAAAAATCAAGGATACAGGTCAAGTCTCTCACAAGGTATAGATAGTTGACCTCGTCATCTGTCACTTTAACATGTATGCAATCTTCAGCTGTGTAACGCTGCTGGTCTCCTGATGCAGCCTATTGTATGCAAAAGTTAATCGGTCTCTCAGAGGCACCGGCTCCTGGACTGTTTACCAGGATCCTTGGTGGCCTCACTGCAACCACCAAACCACCCAGAACTGCTCCGGTTTTGGCTATCTCCAACAAATGAGTCGGCCTAGTTACTAGTATCTGGAGCAGGTCTGCAAAGGCTTCACTCAGCCGTAGTTTGAGGCTTCAGAATTGGTCTTTAATTAGATGGGTGAAATGTATTTCCCACCTGCCCAAGGATGCCATAGCATACATTAAGCAGATATTGCCTGATTTATCCCCCATCAGTATAGCCAGGGATAATAGTAGGTATTATGTGTGATAATTATTCAATGTGATGTCAGTTCAAGAGCTAAGTTGAGGTTTAGCCTTAGAAGAAATAGCAGTCTGAGACTACTGTACCCAGGTCACCCGGGGCGTGCCAATGTCTTAAAGGTAGGCTGCTGCCAGAGGCCTTGACGGTCCAGATCAGCACTCTGAGTTCATAATCTCAGCAAATTTGGTACTAATTAGCTCCAAAAGTATAATACAGTTATTAATGATCCTGGCATCCAAGGATGCTGCAAATATCTGGAAATAATGGTCGGATTGTCCAACTCTCACCCAGAGCTTCTGATATTTTGACCTATGATGGCCGCTGCCCAGACATGACAACAATAATTAATTTTCTTAATTGGTTATATAACAATGAGGAATGTGTTATCTTTACATTTATATAAAGTGTGGATCAATTATTTAGAAATCAATTATTTAAACATTACACTTTTAAGTATCCGAACCTGGGAAATTGTGTCTGAAGTCCATTGAAAGCCTCTAACAGGGAATACCTTGTTACATGCAATGATTTGCCATCCATTCTACGTTGGCGGCAGACAATAAACTAATCAACAAGCAAATCAACTGGTAATTTTGTGTCACCTACACAAATACAATGCACTATATGGTCGTCATGGTTATCACATAATGTTATATACAGATGTGGCAAAAGTTCTTGTAAAGCTTGTGAAACTGCGGAATTGGGAGAACATTTCCAGTCATCAGTGGAAAACTTACCAAAAATAAGTCCTGTATAAACTTTAGGTCCACTTATGTAATTGGTGTAATCAATCAGAGGGCATCATTCACAACATTAAAAGAGGAACGTCAACAACACCTGTGATACAACACGTTGGTAATGAAAAAAGAACCTCTTTTGAATATCCAGAATATATATCCTCTCTTTTAACTAGGAGCTTATCTCTATCATCTCCCCTTTTGAGAACGGTTATTATTTGGTCAGCTATAAAATAAAAAATAACCGCTCCCAAATGGGGAGAAGATAAGCTCCTAGTTAAAAAAGAGGTATTCTGAATATTCAGACTTCAAACAAGAGTACCTAAAGAACTTAATTCATAATAGCACTAAACAAAGAACACCACAAAGGGTGTATCAATAGGGGGCGCCTATGTAGTAAAAAATAACAACTAATGTTAAATTGGAAACATATAAAATAAACCTCTGTAATGTTAAAAATGTATAAAAAGTCAATGTGACAATCCTAAAAATAAAAATAAAAATAAAAAAGGAGAAAACAGAAATAACCAAGTGAGAGTCCGTATGTACTATCTTGAAACACTCAGGCTGCAACACTTCACATCAGTTTCTAGAAGATAAAAGAAACAAGGGGCGCCACATAGCGTAATCTTGTAATCAATGTACATGCAAATTGCACAGAAAAAGGGAAACACACTTTTGTAGGCACCAATCAGCAGTGCAGTACAGGCAGGCTGGAGCTCACAGTCCCCAGCTGACTGAGCTCCTGATTACTGCAGGGCTTTTTTTTTAGACTGAAGATACCACTTAAATGTGGTGTAGAAGTGAACTTCACAAACAAGAAAGCAAATTTAAACCATCTCCTTCTGGGAGCTCATCCGTAATAATATAAAAATAGATAGTGCTCTGTTTCAATGCTTTATTAAGTTAAGTTAGAGTTGGTAAGGAAAGAAAGTATATCTGAAACCTTACTACATTAATTATGAGTAACATGGGAACAAAGTTATAGAGTGTGAGGTATGTTCAATGACAATATTATATATGAAAGAAATAAAGGAAGAGAACAGCGGTACATACAGAGCACTCATTATAAACATATAAGAGAGGGAGGTAACCTCTCAGACATAACGTTTAATAATATACAAATAAAAATAATGGAAAGTGTGGTCTGTGCAATAAGACTTAGATGAAAATACCACTAAAGGTAATGAGTCCCAACAGCCTCAGCAATCAATAAGAAGGCAAAGTAATTATAGATACTGAAGTGACCAAAATAATAAGCACCAGATCACCAAATCACAATCGACACTGATAATTAACTAGAAAATAGAGGAGTGATCCTCACCACAATTTATCTAAATAAAGTGTACGCTTGTAAAAGGAGGGTAACCACTATGACATTGCAAATGCAAAATGAGAGCAAATATGGGATAAAAATAGGAGAGGCTGGAGGGATTCAGTAGATCATATGCCTGATGTGCATTTCGCCTAAAAACTGCTTTTTCAAAATGTGCCGCTGTTCTTTCCTTTTATTTCTTTCAATGCTTTACTATCCTTGCAATGCTTTCTCAGTCTAGTTTGACTGTTTCTTCAGGCATAAAAAAATAACTGATCCCAAAAGGGGAGGTGATAGAAATAACCTCCTAGAATAAAAGAGAGGTATTCTGGATATTCAAATTTTAAACAAGAGTACCTAAAGGACTTAATTCAGAATATAACTTAATACATTTTTGGTACTGAAGTCTTGATTTGTATTAGAACTGAGGTTTCTTTCTTAATTGACATGTTTTCCCATGGCATCATATAAGTCAGGATATATGTTAGGGTAATGCAGTTTGGAACTCTGTAATGAGTGATATAACAGGTAATGGGTGATTTTTATCAGGTACCAGTTTCAGGACTCAGTAGTCCCTCTGCTTGCATGGTCTACCACTTTGTGGCTCGTGGTGCTCCTAGATGGCTATTGATCGGGGCAGATCCAGTAGAGCAGAAATTGCCTAACAGTCATGCTTTGCGCTTGAGTAATCTATAAACATTTGAACTGTACTATTTTTTGGTCGTTACTATAGCCTATATATGGATGAACATAGATCCTTATGAGCTACCCATGATAACCTATAGCCGCAATGAATTGCGGTGTCATCCACTGGCAGAGGTGTTGTTCATCTATAAGTTATTGATGCCTTATTTATATGTAATGTCACTTAAATACGTATTGTGTGCTTCCTAATAGTATCATAGCAGTGCATAGATCCTTACATGGATTACTAAGGTGGCTGATTCCTACAGATAGTGGGGCCACCCTCTGGTAGAGGTGTTGCAGGTTCCCTAGCCTTTGTTTCTAAACCTGTTAGTAGTGAGCTGGCCCTGCTTTTAATTGTGTGTTGTACAGATTTCTCTAGTGGTGGCACAGGTGTGGAGAGTCACATATCTGACACTAAAAATAAAAGAATTCTGATTAATAAATATGAGGTGATATGTTTTATGATATGAGATGATGTGCTGAAAATTCTTTCTGTTTTGAGATATGTATAATATTTGTTTCTCATAGTCTTTATTTATATATATATATAAAAATATGGTACCAATCAGTTGAACAAGCCCACCATATTCGCCAACTACCTGGGTGCAGATATGAAATATCATATATTGCAAGAAAGAAATGCACTCTCAAGCATGAATTAATCTACTGATTGCATGTATCCATGCAGGATTGTATTAATACAACTAACAATATAGTGCTATTTCTTAAAGGGAACTTAAAAGGAACTTGATGATCCTGTTAGGACATGTACCTCTATTAAGGCTATGGTGGATATTGTTCTTTTTTATAGGAGTTAGTTTCTATTATTTGGGAAAGTTTCTAGTAGGTTTTTGATGTGCACGGAGTATAATATAATAGGTTTGCGCAAATAAATTTTTTTTCTTTTTTTTGTATAAAAGAGTGATTAATCCCTGTTTTTTTTTATAAGAAATCATATGAATTGGTTTCGATCTCTTTTTTTCCATTAAGTTATAATTCATTTTTATTAAAGGACCTGCCCCAAACTATTACATTTAAAATGGTTTGCATACAGCTATAATTTTTTCATATTTAAAATAAATAAATAATATATATATATATATATATATATATATATATATATATAAATAAAACATAGTAATTGCTATTAAAACCTAAAAACTCAAAAAGCCATTATATTATGAGTAATGGTAAATATTTTGGTACCCCCATTGTGTATAATAGAAAAAAAACCCTTTAAACATACATAAAATGACATTGTATTTTTTCAGGTCTTTTTCATTTTTGGTAAATCACTCTGATGAAACAAAATACATTTGTCTGCTGATAGATCACTTTTTATGATGGCTGAATGATGGTTTTGCTTTTTATTTTTTATCAAACACATAAAATAAAAATGAAACGATTTTGAATTTATGATGTGTACACAATATTCCTTACATTCCTGAAGGACATTCTGTGATTAACTAAACCTTATAAATAGTTGACAAGTTTATTGTTCAAAGCAAACTTTTATTTTTTGTAGTTACCTCAGAGGAAAATTCTGTCATCCATATTGCAATAACTGAATCATTTAAGATTGAAGCTTTAGATTCTTTTTGTAATGTCTTTTGAAGAATTTAGAGCATCTTAAAGTGTTACTTCAAATGGACTGACAAATGCCTAATTATTACTGATTGCCAGTTTATATTCAGGACATACTGAGAATAGATGTTGTTTGCAATATTCATTATCAGATATCAGTTTTCATTTACATACATAATGAGGTATTTCAAATAAGAACGCCACACGTACATTTTTTTTACACTATCAATCAATCTTATGTTGTGCATATATTACATTTTGGAACTACCACATGAAATATCTTTACCAGGAATCTTTCTTTTGTTAAAACATTATTTTATTTCTTCATATAAGTTTTTCGAGCAGCTAACATCACATATACGATAAAAACTACATTTTTATTACAGGTATTGGATTAGCTTTATTGACTGAATTTCCTCAGCAGGGATGCTGGAATCATTTAGAATTCATATGTGACTGTGGGAGCACTAAAATTGCATCTGGAGGCTATTGTAGTACAAATTAAAAAAACAACAACAACAAAAGTCTTTTAAAGTAAAATAGACATTTACTGTCGCACACAAAATAAAGACTCAGATTCTATGGGAGCATACAGAAAATCAGTACCATGCATTTTGTGAATTGTTAGTGTGAATTGCTGGTAGAAAATATGAAAAGGCGGATAAAAACATTTTGCAAGACGAATATTTTTAACATATATATCATGCTTTCCTAATAAATAGAAAAATAAATAGAAAAAAATCCCAGCAAATTCTTTTCCCAGGCTTTGAAAGAGAGATATAAACATAGAAACATAGAAAAAGTTTGACTGCAGATAAGAACCTTAAGCCCAGAAAGTCTACCCAAAATGTCCTAAAAGTATAAACGTATCTAGTTCATAGGATAGCCTTAAGCCTATCCCAGGTATTCTTGAAGTCTCCCACAGTGTTTTTGAAGTTTCCTGCCTCTAATGGAAGTTTATTCCATGGGGCCGATTTATCATTGCTCAGCGGATCATGTCCAACAGACATTGATGAATGCCAACAGCGTATTTTTCATTGCACAAGCAGTTCTTGTGAACTTCTTGTGCAATGCCGCTTACCTGCAGATTCGCAGCCAATTGGCCACTAGCAGGGGGTGTCAATAAGCCCGATCGTATAGGATCGGGCGGATTGATATCCGCAGCCTCAGTGCAGGTGGACCAGCTATGGAGCAGCAGTTTTAAGACCGCTGCTTTATAACTGCTGTTTCCAGCGAGCCTGAAGGCTCATGCAGAAACAGGGGCATCCATGAATCAATCACCTTTTCTGTATAGAAGCACTTCCACAAATTACTACTGAATCTACTACCCTTCAGCTTGAGATCATGACCCCTTGTTCTTGCATTTATCTTTTTATAAAAATACTCATTGCCTCCGCATTGCTAAGCCCCTTAATATACTTGGACGTTACTCTCATATAACATGTTTCCCTTCTCTCCTCTAAGCTATACATGTTTAGGTCATTGAGACTTTCCTGGTAAGTTTTGCATTTAGACCATGTAACATTTTAGTAGCCCTTCTGTGCAAAGATTCCAGTTTGTTTATATCCTTCTGGAGCTATGGCCTCCAGAACTGAACACAATACTCAAGATGAGGCCTAAATAATGATCTGTAAAGTGGCATAAGAACTGTACTATTGCTGCTGCAAATACCTCTACCAATACATCCAAGCATTCTACTGGCCTTACTCACTGCAGTACTACATTGTTTACTACATTTTAAATCGTCTGAAATAATAATTCTCAGATCCCATTCTTCATTTGTAACAGTGACTAAAGTGTCATGGAGTCTGTAATTAATTAATTGTATTTTTCTTTCCTTAATGCATCATTTTGCAGTGTTAAACTTTAGATCCCAGTCATTTATCCAATCCTCCAGTTTTTTTTATATCACTTCTCATTTGGGGTCTGATGATTTAAACTTCTCCGCTCTGGTGAGATGATCTGATATGTCTTGTTAGTAACTGAAGATCCCTCAAAAACTTTAAAAAGGCCAATATTTTTTTTCTGGAGAGTTGTTTATCTCTCTTTGTAGAGTTCTGGATGTGAAGGATAGACACATACTTTGCCACAAAACCACTGCTGTCCATCTTAATAAATTGTTTTTAAATTGACATATTTGGGGTTGGCATTGTCCTTAATAGCTGAGGGGCTTTTAATTTGACTTTATTTATTTAAATTTTTTGGTGTATTGAGAAACACTGCCTTAGATACAACAGACAGCCGATGTACAGGGGACATTATCACTATAGTGAGTATGTATGTTTGCTGAGTTACTGATTTGGCTATTTTTTTATTAGTGTAAAAAGTGCTTATTTTTATTGTTGTTTCCTTACATTATCCAATATGGCAGTGTGTAATTTATTGTTAAGTGTAGTCAAACTTGAAAATGTTGTAAAGGTATTAACACATATGGGTATATTTATCATAGTGCGAGCGGACATGATATGATGTAGCGTATCATATCTGCTGCACATCAATAAATGCCGACAGCATACGCTGTCTGCCCTTATCATTGCACCAGCGGTTCTTGTGAACTGCTGGTGCAATGCCGCCCCTGCAGATTCGCGGCCAATCGCCCGCTAGCAGAGGGTGTCAATCAACCCGATCGTATTAGATCAGCTTGATTTCTGTCCGATGCCTCAGAGCAGGCGGGCAAGTTATGGAGCTGCTTCATAACTTCTATTTCCGGCAAGCCTGAAGGCTCGCGCGGAAACAGAGGCATCAAGCTCCATACGGAGCTTGATAAATCGGCCCCATATACACAACCTCACACTCGGACATTTCTCTTGCATAGATTAGAAAAGTAAGGTGTATATACCATGCAATAAATAACCTGAATGGGACGGCTAATGAAATCCCTCCAAATAGGTGGTGCTAGACGCAGACATTGACAATGTAATACAAAATGGAAAACAAAAGTAGCATCCTTTAAGCACTCTGGAGGAACACAAAATTAGATTACTCCAAAAGAGAGGACACATAAAGAAAGGGAGGGGTTCCCAATCCTCACAACAATATGATGGGAAAAAACTGAAAATTAAAACTTAACATTTATTATATCATAAAAAATAAAAAAAGAGAAATATAAAACCACATTAAAACACTTAGAAAGAGAAAAATAATATACAGGGACATGATAGGTCCAATTCATGGTATTGTATCAATTCACGCAGAGAACACCTATACAGTCAAATAGAAGGCCTAATAGCAGAAAGGTTCAAAGAAGGAAATTATCCCTATTATATAGTGCAGCACGAAACAAAAAAAGCCCTAATGAATAGTCTACTGGTGACTATAATATCTCCCTTAGGAGAACCACAAAAAAGGGATTGGCAAACTGCTAATCTCACGTGTTGCTCCTACACAATTATTTAAAAACACTTGGTATTCCTGTCCTAATCTGGTACTACAAAAACATCTAGTATAGGGTAAAACCTATAGAGCAAATCAAGTATAACTGCAATACAATACTAAAGGCCCCTGGCTAGGACCTAATCAAGTCACAAAACGCCTGATGCACGTTTCGCTTCCTGCTTTGTCAAAGGCAATTTGTTTGTGATGATTTTCTAGTTTAAATAGGCTCTTTCAGCCAATCATTTCATTTTGCCGGGAATACACCAATCACATTCCCAATATTCTTAACCGTCACAATCAGCTGTTAATTAATTGCTTCAAATCCGTTTAAATGCTTATGCACTTAAACATACGTTATTCGTAAATCTGCTGCCAATAATCTACATAAAAGGCAGAGCAAGATCGTTAGTGTTATTCAGATTCTATTGCTCCAACATTAACATGTTTAGATTCATAAAGGATACATAGTATTGGTCAATCTAGCTCTGTGTTTGAGCCAGTCATGTGCGTTGTAGGTTATTCACACCTCCATATACCTCGTGCATCAGATTATTTAGTAGAAGCTGAGAGACAGTTCAACTCCCCTAAATATGTCAGATCCGTCTGCTATTTGCTATTGGCCAGAAGAAACAAAGGCGTGTTTCCTCCGGCCAATAGCAGATGGACTAGCAGACCAGACATCTGATGGCACTGGTGGACTAATTCACATAGACCACAGCAATTCATCACAAAAATACTCATATAATGTTGCGGATCACATCGGGGCGATCTGCATACCTAGGGTTGACTCCCATTAGTATAATATTTGGCTTTGCTCATTCAACATATAATAAAATTTTGGATCCGTTCCATACATAGGCAACTCCTCTGTTATAGACAAGAAAAGGCCACTATTACACTATGCATCCAACTAGCACTAGCATAACTGCCACAGCAAAACAACACAAAAAGCCCTGTTCACACAATCTCCCGTAGATGTTATCACAGCACATTACAATACACCAGTATATTCTCAGTGATCTCAACCGTCACAGTTGGTTGTCAATTAATTACAAGAGATTGAGTTTTACATAAGTCAGACATTCTTAAGTAGTATTCATACATGTGGAGTTAGACATGCTTTATTCTTAAAGGGACATTCAACACTGCCCACAACATTAATCTATGTTGAAAAACTAAAAATAAAAATCAAGCTGCACCGTGCCCCCTTTCTCTTACTTCCTGCCTTCACTGTTGAATCCTCTACAATCACTTCCAAATTGGTGTCCTAACATGGCTTCCTAACTCCCCCTACCATGACGTATTCACCTTCTTTTTCAAACCAGCAGCCAATGATAGCCCATTCCTCGGACTGCAATCCAAGCGTGTTCACGGCCGTTAGCGCATGCGTGATACACTAGGAACACTAAAAGCGGAACCATAATAAGCCAATTTGTTTCCGTTCTGCTTATATTACGCATAGTACTCTGAAACAAATTGGCTTATTATGGTTCCGCTTTTATGAAAATAAATGTGATGATTCAAACGAGAATCAATAAATAAAAAGTTCATATAAGGATATGTGTATTCTTGTTGAGACTTCTGTGACTCTTTGTATCCTTGGAGTTTCTCAAAGAAAAGGAGAAAGAAATAGCAACATAGTGTAATTCTGTGATGATTATCAGAAATGTATCCAACTTGTGGCCAAATGCCTACTCACATGAACTTGAGCTTACGACCAAGCTCAGGGAAATGCGCACACCCACTTTATACTGATGGGTAAACAGTACTCTCACGGCAATGCAATATATAAAAGATTTATTTAAAATACAGTAAAAAGCGTCACAAATGCTATACAAAACACCTTATACAGAGGTTAATAGAGCCATATATATGGATATTTGCTCACAAAAGTCAACTCCACTGCAGGATGCAAGCGCATACAGGCAGCAGAAACTTAACCGCTGCATAGATCAACCTGACCCCAGATGGGAGTGGCTCCTCCTACCAGTGTATCAGCAAGTGTACAGATGCACAGGAGAGTAAAAAAGTTCCAAAAGTTCAGACGATCGTTTCGCTTAACAAGCTTTTTCAAGGAGATGAAGTGCGCATGTCCGTGTAGCCTTATATACCGGTCTTTAGATTTAGAACGGATATCCGGATTCTTCTGTTGCCATTTTGGAAGAGGGCATGAATGTCCTCCAGTCTTTTGGTTGTCTTATATGGATTTGTTATATGCTTACAGCCATTAAGGAAAATATTGCCACATTCACAAATATATACTAATATATTGCGTTGCATATTGAAGAATATAATATAACAATATTGCGTCTTTACAGTCATACATAATTTGTAGCATCACAATTTTGTTTAATAGTACAATCTACATATGGCTATATCTGAAACACCATTATTATCTGTTCCTTTCACCATTCATGAAAATATGCCTGTTTTATTCTTATTTTAATGTATGTGAATTTACTTACGCTAGCACAGAGTATACTATCTTAACTCAAACACCAGAATACATATCTCAGACCTAAACTCTATTACAAAATATGAGAAATTGATCCTAATAAGTTTATTACTGTCTACTCATGTTCTTAACGAATAGTCTACAATTAATTACATACCATCAGTCATTAGTTGTTTAGACTATCTATAGTCAATAGTTCTTCTTCCTCCCTGCTCTTTTATCCAACATTTATTTTTTATTTTTATTTTTTATTCTTGCCCCAAGTTATAGAATTGTTTTTTATTTTTTGCCTTTATTTTATTGAGGTAAGAATGGATGTCACCTATGTTTAGAATGTTATATGATATTATCATTATGATTTAGATAGAACTTAATATTGCAAGAAGTGATGTAGTTCTTTGTTTAAACCATTAGGTATAAAAGTATCCATAGTGTGTATCCATTTTATTTCTAAGCATCCCAGTTGATTCTGTGTATTGCGCATGCGCTAACGGCCGTGAATGCGCTTTGCATTGAAGTAGGAGAGATGGGATATCACTGGCAGCAAGTTTGAAGAAGAAGCTCTATACGTCACGGTGGGGGGAGTTAAGCAGCCATATTAGGACAACAATTTGGAAGTGATCGTAGAGGATTCAACAGTGAAGGCAGGAAGTAAGAGAAAGGGGACACGTTGCAGCTTGATCTTTATTTTTAGTTTTTCAACATAGATTAATGTTGTGGGCAGTGTTGAATGTCCCTTTAAACCTGCTGCTTATCATATGTAAAGAGAACAGAGTATCATTGTTTCTAAGTGTGTATTTCGTATTCTTTTGCTCCGATATCACTATGTGTACATTCATTAGAGATACATGCTATTGGTCTATCACGTTCTATATCTAAGTCAATCATTGACATTTCTGATTGAGCACTCCCCCATATACCACGTGGAGTGCATCCATTTCTAAGTAGAGTAAAAGAGAGTGTTAATACCACTCCCCTGTCTACGTCAGATACATCTGTTAGTCGATATTGGTCTGATAGAAACAAAGATGTTCTCTCTTGGCCAATAGCAGATAAGTTAACAGACCCAGCATCTTTAAGGCAACAGTTATGCACAGACCGAGATAGTATAAATGTCTTCATATGATGTTACAAACCATATCGGGGTGATCTAAAATAGTGTTCCATGTAATTAATTCCATACATAATAAAATCGGTGAGCAATATAAATTATCCAACTAATATGTAGTTAAATCTGTTCAATTCATAAACTATTTCTTTATTCTCAAAGGGAGAGGTGACCATTACAAGGAGTGTTTATCTAGTACTCACATAGCAAATTTTACATAAAAATGGTATATATATTCAATCTCCTTTTAGAATTTATCTCAGCATGATTTAAAATAATCATAGTATTAACATATTAAGCAGAAATGATCCCACGTTATTGATAAGAAAATCCTAGATATGTTTCCTACATACGACATCTCACTCGCTTTCAATTATTGGTTAGATTGGGAAGAGGGAGTTTTTTTTCCAGCCAGTAACAAGTATCCTAAACAGTTTAAAATCTATCAGCATCAGTTCAGCCAGGTTGCAATCATGTCAGTTTGTCACATACCTATTCATATGCTACGGCAAAGCCGCATAAGAGTAAAATACGTATTAAGGGCTAGCCCATAAAAGTGTTATGCATCTTATCACATTACACATATTTACAAAAATGGTGATGGTATCTACCCAAAGGGAGAAATAAGTGGCCATAGTAATATATGTGCAACTGATACTCACTAAGTTGTTACTACAAAATCATACAGAGGTGCTGTTATATTTTAGATAGGAGCAACGTTTGTGTTGTCTCAACATGGTCAAAAGAATGTTATCATACGTGCATATGTATATACAGTATTCATGAGTTAGAATCATATTAAAGCATAAATTGACCCTAAGAAGTCCATAGATAACTTTCTATTTAGTTTTGTCTGAATAAATTGATAATCCTTGGTAACCAGAAAATAAGTCCAAATATTGATATCCCAGGGGAGATGTTATAGTAGTTTAGGGATGTATCGGAAATGCCTATTAAGGATAGATAATGGATAGATAATATTTTCATCCTTTAGGATGGTTGGTCAATATAAGCACAGTTATTATTAGTTAAGCTATATATTCCTTATGATATAGTATGTAATTACACCTAATAATAAGAATGAACTATATACAATTTGTTCATTCATACCATTGGGAATCAGAGTATTAAGATAGAAGATCCATTTACTCTCAGCTTTCAATAGTTCCTTCTGGAGATCCCTCCTTCTGATCCCCAGGCAGACCATCTGAAGGATTCAACATTTAAGATCGGGTTTACCCTGGTGTTTGTTCAGAAAATGTCTGACTACAGATGTCAGTTTTTTGTTCTTCTCTTTATCTTTCTCTGCATTTTTAATGTTACAGATATGTTCCCATATGCGAGTTCGTAACTCGTGTGTGGACATGCCTACATGTCTTTTGGAGCAGGAACATTCAAAACTTGTCCCTTAGCATTTTGGATCTCTGCCAGCTCACAGCAATTTTATCCCCAATTATATCTGATATTTCATCATCTGATTTTAGAATAGATATATGTCTGTTGAGGATATTTAAAATGTCTTTGTGTCACTTGTTGTAGGTACTCACAAATCTAAAAGGTCATTGGCCTATGTCCTTTTTTGGTTTGGTAATGAGGAGATTGTCTCTGTCCGTATGTATTGCCCTTTGGTATGCTTTCCTCATTACTTTAATGGTATTATCTCTCTTTTAGTCTTAGTCTCAGTTCTTTGGCTCTCAGTCTGAATGAGCAATTTCTCCTTATACGTAAGAATTCTCCCACGGGTATTGCTTTTTGGTATTATCATGATGAGAGCTGGTGTAGTGTAAGAACATTAGTTGCTGTTTGTTCCCCCCTCTCTCTCACACTGCCCCCTCTCTTTGTTACACTCAGTGTTCCTGTATTCCTTCTAAGGTCACATTTTGTGAGTAGCCCAGCTGTGAAACATTTAATAAGGGAACTATACCTTGCAGTCTGTGTTATGTTGTGTTTACTAACTGCAAGGTATGGTTCCCTAGTTAATTGTTTCATTGCTGGACCGCTCATGAATGTGGCCTTAGAGGGAACAATTCTCACACTGTCCCCCCCCCCCCACTCTCTCTCTCTCTCTCTCTCTCTCTCTCTCTCTCTCTCTCTCTCTCACAGTGCCTCCCCTTTCTCTCACACTCTTTCCCTCTCTTTCTCACACTCTCTCTTACACTCTCACATACAAAAGGCACTTACACATACTCCTACATAGACACACATTCTTAGACAGGCATTTGACATTTTCACTAATATGAATAAAACACAAACTTTATCTTTAAACCAAGACTGTGTTATTTTTATTCACATATACTTTTTACAGTTTTAGAGTTTTCCACCTTATCATGCAAAACAGCTCAATATCTTCTTATAGCTGATGATTACTAAACATCTGTCTTATCCCCCTCAAACTTTATGCAATTTTCCATCACACCCTTGGACCAACCACCTCTTGCAAACATCTAAGATATCTTCACCCTTATATGAGAACTCACAAACTAATATAACTATCTATGTACAAAACGCTCTCACAAAGGCAAGCACACACACTCCCACACAAAAGACACTCACTCTTACACACAAAAGACACACTAACGCACACAAGACTACACAGCATATACATATACACAAACATGCATTAGACACACTAGACCACAGATACATATGTACATAAAAACATCATAACATTTTACTAAAATAGGTGGTATAGACCCCCTAAAAAAGGAGACCTATATACACCACTCAAGGTTATTTAGTGCAGTAAAGATATTTTAATATAATTGTGTTCTTAATAATATGTAGTGTTTGTAGTGTGACTTTTAAACATGATCTTTATTGATAAACAGTTAAAAAATGGGACAAAATAAATAATAACAGTCTTTAACACAATACTATTGATGCAATATTAATAATACAGCCTGCGTTATGCTAGCTATATATTATCCCTAACAAAATGACCAGTAAGGGGACAAAGAGTAATATATTTATTGTGACATGAACCTTATAAGTACCAAGTGTAACGATAATTATATATAGCTAGCATAACACAGGCTGTATTATAGTAAATACATATATACACATATAAATACATAAATACAAACGTACACATACATAGACATATATCTATATATAATAAAAACTAGAATGTCTGGTGAAAAGAATGTCCTCAGACAAGACCCAAAAATCGCTCACACTCAAGGAATTCCTATTACTGCGATATATTAGTTTTAGATGTTAAAAATCTTTAATATATCCAGTGGGTAAAAGCAGCCAGTCCCAAAAGAAAAATGAGATAAGTCCCTCAGACTCAGTGGCGTATTTAGGTTTTGTGCTGCCCTAGGCACACAAAATTCTGCAGCCCCCCCCCCACCCCCCTAGGTTTTAGGCTTTATTTCAAACATAATATTTTTGGGTCAGGGTATAATTTGACTTTTATTTAGAAAATGTTCACCCCAGGACTTGCATGTTGTGTGTGTGTGTGTGTGTGTGTATGGCTCAATTATTTATGTAAGGGACAGACTAGGTATAACATCCACATTCCACATCATGTGTGAATTAGATGCTGCAACACCTGAAAACTGATATCAGAACCACTTGAAAGCAAACAATACATAGAATGTACAAAATAAATCAAACATTCCAAAATGCATAAACTAATAAGAAAGTCTATGCACAAAAACCGGTGCCGGTCACTGCCAATATTAGCACAAATCAATGAGAGTGCACAGATAGCTGCAGAATACAGCTGGCATAAAGGACACAGATAAAGTCAGCTACACCCAACTGAAACCTGGACCCCCCAGAACACACCATGGAGGTGAAGCCAGGACAGATAATAACGGGGCTCTAAGCTTTCAATCTCTGGTCTAATGCGCAGGATAGACTAAGCATAAATTAGGGACAACGATACAGCAATAGAATAAACGAGAGATGAAGCCGAGTACACTACACCTCTACTATCCCTAGGACTCCCTCCCTTGTAATAACCAAAGGAGCTATACCTGGGTAGTAAATGTACTTGGGGATCTAAGTGTCTCAGTTCTCTCTAGTTCATGCAAACATATAAGCAATCAAAATGTCCTAGGGATAGTAGGGGTGTAGTGTACTCGGCTTCATCTCTCATTTATTCTTGCTGTATCGTTGTCCCTAATTTATGCTTAGTCTATCCTGCCTGCGCATTAGACCAGAGATTGAAAGCTGCTTAGATCCCTGTTACTATCTGTCCTGGCTACACCTCCATCCATGGTGTGTTCTGGGGGGTCCAGGTTTCAGATGGGGACAGGCGCAGGCCTCAAGCCTAATGTGTCATGCTCATACACCAGACTAGCGCTTGTGGTTATACCCGGTCCCTCCTGCTTACCTGGTGGCATCAGCCACATTCCTAACGAAGAGGAAAGAGTTGGGTGGACTGGCCGCGAATAACTAGATATGACGCGGCAGGAGCGGGACAGCCGTGAATCTCAGACAGGACTGTCAGGATATTGGTTTCAGTCTGGCCTCAGGGAGGTGACAGTGGGTGTGAGATGAGGGCCCAGTAGCCATATTTGGCTTTGGCAAAGCTTGAAACAGTTGTTCAAGTTAATTTTTTTTAATTTAATGACCGCATATTCAGTGCAGCCACGGCAAGTGCCGCCCCCCAAAAGCTTATGCCCTAGGCACCGGCCTTGTTGGCCTATGCCTTAACACGCCCCTGCTCAGACTTGTCTATAAAATAGAGATACAAAAGGATATGAGATGGTGCTAAATACAGTTCACACCCAAGGGCTGTATATCACTAAAAATTATTATTACTTGTCAATAGCTACTAATGACTGACATATATTATATACTATGTTATGTATATATAAAACCACCTAAAAGCATATATAATCAATACAATCTAAAAATAAACCCAAATAATATTAAAATCAAAGTATGAGTCCTTTTAAAAAGTTCTTAAAAGTTCTTAATCCTAGTGAGTGAAATACGTCCAAAGAAAGTGTTCCTGCACCCAATCAGATGTGCACTTACTTTCAGAGACCTCAATTGATATGAGTTAAGTGGATGGTATGTATAACCGATCACCTCCCAGAGTATGGATCCAGTAGTTTGTATGTCACAAACATCCTCAAGTTTTGCTGTTTGTAGTGTGAGAAACTTCCAATCACCCTCCAATGGCAATTCCCTCAGTATTCAGATCGTTTCATTGACTGGGAAAAAAACACAAGCCACAAAGGGCTAATAGTGTTATACCATTTTATTAAAGTGCAAAACAAAAATAAATACGTATGCGATGGTGTATATTTTTATAATTGGTATTAAGAATGTATATACACAACTTGTATGGGGTTCCCGTGTTTCTTTGGAGCATAAGAGGAGGGAATCATCGGCACGTCTGACATATGGTGGCTAAGTGCATTGGGTCACTTTACGTAATTACACACAAGCCGATGACGCCATTTCCGGTACGCTCACGGAAACACGGGAGGACCCATTCAATTTTGCAGCCTTGTAGCGGCAGTTAAAAGATGGAGACGCCGCATTTGTGGATACCTTTGATGAAGAAGGGAAAGAGTACACATACCCTTCAAAACGCGTAAGGTTAGGTGTTTTAGGCTGAAAGACTCCCCCTGATAGGGATCTGTACGTTTTTATTTATCAGATTGCTGGCTTCCCAGTGCATGTACCCAATTGACTAATTGCCGTATGGGGACACTGTGCTGAACTCTTATAATAGGATACTGGTAATCTGTTGGAACCTGAAAATATATCGGGAATACATGCTGTGTTTATACCTCATATCATTGAGGTTGTTTATTGTGAGTTTGTTATTCATTTGTGTGCTTTTGTTTTGCACTTTAATAAAACGGTATAACACTATTAGCCCTT
Source organism: Bombina bombina (assembly GCF_027579735.1). Taxonomy (NCBI): domain Eukaryota; kingdom Metazoa; phylum Chordata; class Amphibia; order Anura; family Bombinatoridae; genus Bombina; species Bombina bombina. The sequence continues at coordinate 1,199,318,765 of NC_069501.1, read as the reverse complement.
TCTGGCTTGTGTTTTTTTCCCCTGTCGATGAAACGATTGAATACTGAGGGAATTGCCATTGGAAGGTGATTGGAAGTTTCTCACACTACAAACAGCAAAACCTGAGGACATTTGTGACATACAAACTACTGGATCCATACTCTGGGAGGCGATCGGTTATACATACCATCCACTTACCTCATATCGATTGAGGTCTCTGAAAGTAAGTGCACATCTGATTGGGTGCAGGAACACTTTCTTTGGACGTATTTCACTCACTAGGATTACGAACTTTTAAGAACTTTTTAAAAGGACTAATACTTTGATTTTAATTTTATATGGGTTTATCTTTAGATTGTATTGATTAGGGGTCCGACAGGAGTAGCTCTGTCTCTCCTTGTTGTTCTATGTTTAACCGCTTACCAGGTTTATTTAATGACCTGTTTAAATACTAATACTCAGACCACTACTCTCTAAGCCTTCAGTCTTAGCTTTACTGTTAAATGTAATACAGCCCTCGGATTGTAAGGGCTTAGTCTATTTTTGCTAGACCTCTGATTGCTGACTGTTAGATAATATAGCAGATATCTATTTCAGCACCTTGATATTTAAAATTTACTAGGTTTAAGTGTTTTTAATTTATTTTGCCTTAGCTATTGTATGCATGTTTGTTCCTAGTTTATACAATAAAAGATAGAATGAATGAATGTGATGGAACTTTTTAACTGATATTTTGTTATGTATCCTACTGTAATAGATGCAGAGTTTATTTTCAATTAACATTTGTGGAGCTTACTTCTATATACTATATTGTATTCTCTTTTACAATTAGTTTAACTCGTTGAGCTATTGACAAGGTGTGAACTGTATTTAGCGCCATCTCATATCCTTTTATCTGTATCTATCTATCTATCTATCTATCTATCTATCTATCTACATATACACACACACACACACATACATTTACATCTTTAGACATGTATAAGTATGTATCTATATGTTAAAGCCTAACTTTTTTTTTTAAACACCTGCGATCTCATAACTTTTTGTGCAATAATTTATTAAAAATAATTTTTAGCTAGCTTAGGGTTTATTTTACAGGTAAGTATTTAGTTTTAAATAGTAATTATTTATGTAATGATAGTAATTTTTATTTAGATTTATTTTAATTTTATTTAAGATAGGGGTGTTAGGGTTAGACTTAGGTTTAGGGGTTAATAAATTTAGTATAGTGGTGGCAAAGTTGGGGGCGGCAGATTCCGGGTTAATAGTATTTAACTAGTGTTTGTGATGCGGGAGGCGGGCGGTTTACACTTATTAACCCCTAATCTGCCGCCCCCAATGTCGCCGCCACCTACCTACACTTATTAACCCCTAATCTGCCTCCCCAATTTCGCCGCCACTATACTAAAGTTATTAACCCCTAACCCTAACACCTCCTAACGTTAATGTAATTAAAATAAATCTAAATAAAACCTTATTTTAATAACTAAATAATTCATATTTAAAACTAAATACTTACCTGTAAAATAAACCCTACACTAACTACAATATAACTAATAGTTACATTGTAGCTAGCTTAGGGTTTATTTTTATTTTACAGGGAAGGTTGTATTTATTTTAACTAGATAGAATAGTTAGTAAATAGTTATTAACTATTTACTAACTACCTAGATAAAATAAATACAAATTTACTTGTAAAATAAAACCTAACCTGCCTTACACTAACACCTAACCTTACACTACAATTAAATCAATTACATTAATTAAATATAATTACCTAAATTACAAAAAAACCCCCACTAAATTACACAAAATAAAAAAAGAAATTATCAGATATTTAAACTAATTACACCTAATCTATTAGCCCTATCAAAATAAAAAAAGCCCCGCAAAATAAAAAAAAAACCCTAGCCTAAACTACCATTAGCCCTTAAAAGGGCCTTTGCGGGGCATTGCCCCAAAGAAATCAGCTCTTTTACCTGTAAAAAAAAAAATACAAACAACCCCCCAACAGTAAAACCCACCACCCACACAACCAACCCCCCAAATAAAATCCAAACTAAAAAAACCTAAGCTCTCCATTGCCCTGAAAAGGGCATTTGGATGGGCATTGCCCTTAAAAGGGCATTTATCTCTTTTTCAAGTGCCAAAACCCCTAATCTAAAAATAAAACCCACCCACTAAACCCTTAAAAAAAACCCTGAAGATCCACTTACAGTTTTTGAAGACCCAACATCCATCCTCAACGAAGCCAGCAAAAGTCCTCAACGAAGCAGCAGAAGTCTTCATCTAACCGGGCAGAAGTCTTCATCCAACCAGGCAGGGGTCTTTATCCAGACGGCATCTTCTATCTTCATCCATCCGGTGCGGAGCGGCTCCATCTTCAAGACATCCGGCGCAGAGCATCCTCTTCAATCGATGTCTTCTTGCAGAATGAAGGTTCTTTTAAATGACGTCATCCAAGATGGCATCCCATGAATTAAAGGTGAAAAAATCCAATCAGCCAATAGGATTGATCTCGCATTCTATTGGCTGATTGGAACATTTTTTCACCTTTAATTCCGATTGGCTGATAGAATTCTATCAGCCAATCGTAATTTAAGGGATGCCATCTTGGATGACGTCATTTAAAGGAACCTTCATTCTGCAAGAAGACGTCGATTGAAGAGGATGCTCCGCGCCGGATGTCTTGAAGATGGAGCCACTCCGCGCCGGATGGATGAAGATAGAAGATACCGTCTGGATGAAGACTTTTGCTCGGTTGGATGAAGACTTCTGCAGCTTCATTGAGGACTTCTGCCGGCTTCGTTGAGGATGGATGTCGGGTCTTCAGTAACTGTAAGTGGATCTTCAGGGGGTTAGTGTTAGGTTTTTAAGGGTTTATTGAGTGGGTTTTATTTTTAGATTAGGGGTTTGGGCACTTGAAAAAGAGCTAAATGCCCTTTTAAGGGTAATGCCCATCCAAATGCCCTTTTCAGGGCAATGGGGAGCTTAGGTTTTTTTAGTTAGGTTTTTATTTGTGGGGTTGGTTGTGTGGGTGGTAGGTTTTACTGTTGGGGGATTGTTTGTATATTTTTTTTACAGGTAAAAGAGCTGATTTCTTTGGGGCAATGCCCCACAAAGTCCCTTTTAAGGGCTATTGGTTGTTTAGTTTAGGCTAGGGTTTTTTTTATTGGGGGGGGGGCTTTTTTATTTTGATTGGGCTATTAGATTAAGTGTAATTAGTTTAAATATCTGATAATTTCTTTTTTTATTTTGTGTAATTTAGTGTTTTTTTTTGTAATTTAGGTAATTGTATTTAATTAATGTAATTGATTTAATTGTAGTGTAAGGTTAGGTGTTAGTGTAAGGCAGGTTAGGTTTTATTTTACAGGTAAATTTGTATTTATTTTAGCTAGGTAGTTAGTAAATAGTTAATAACTATTTACTAACTATTCTATCTAGTTAAAATAAATACAAACATGCCAGTAAAATAAAAATAAACCATAAGATAGCTACAATGTAACTATTATTATATTGTAGCTAGTTTAGGGTTTATTTTACAGGCACGTAGTTTTAAATAGTAATTATTTATGTAATGACTAGTCCTAAAGCCCATTCACACAGGCCATTTTTGCAGTACAGCGGTCCCACCCCTTGCGCTCTCTCCCTCCCCTCTCTTTTGCTCTCTCTCTTTCTCTCCCCCCTCTCTTTTGCTCTCTCTCCCCCCTCTCTTTTGAGCTCTCCCCCTCTCTTTTGAGCTGTCTCTCTCCCCCTTCTCTTTTGAGCTCTCTCCCCCTCTCTTTTGCATTCTCTCTCTCCCCCTTCTCTTTTGTGCTTTCTCTCCCCCTCTCTTTTGCGCTCTCTCTCTCCCCCTCTCTTTTGCGCTCTCTCTCTCCCCCTCTCTTTTGTGCTCTCTCTCTCCCTCTCTTTTGTGCTCTCTCTCTCCCCATCTCTTTTGCGCTCTCTCCCCCATCTCTTTTGCACTCTTTCTCTCCCCCGTATCTTTTGCGCTCTCTCCCCCTCTCTTTTGCACTCTCTCCCCCCTCTTTTGCACTTTCTCTCCCCTCTCTTTTGCGCTCTCTCTCCCCCCTCTCTTTTGTGCGCTCTCTCTCTCTCCCCCCTCTTTTGCTCTCTCTCTCCACCCTCTCTTTTGCTCTCTCTCTCTCCCCCCTCTCTTTTGCTCTCTCTCTCTCCCCCTCTCTTTTGTGCGCTCTCTCTCCCCCTCTCTTTTGCACTCTCTCTCTCCCCCCACTTTTGCGCTCTCCCTCTCCCCCTCTCTTTTGCGCTCTCTCCCCCTCTCTTTTGCGCTCTCTCCCCCCTCTCTTTTGTGCTCTCTCTCCCCCTCTCTTTTGCTCTCTCTCTCTCCCTCATCTCTTTTGTGCTCTCTCTCCCCCTCTCTTTTAAGCTCTCTCTCCCCCATCTCTTTTGTGCTCTCTCTCCCCCTCTCTTTTGTGCTCTCTCTCTCCCCCATCTCTTTTGTGCTCTCTCTCCCCCTCTTTTTTGCGCTCTCTCCCCCCCTCTCTTTTGCGCTCTCTCTCCCCCTCTCTTTTGCTCTCTCTCTCTCCCCCATCTCTTTTGCACTCTCTCTCCCCCTCTCTTTTGGGCTCTCTCTCTCCCCCATCTCTTTTGCGCTCTCTCTCTCTCCCTCTCTTTTGAGCTCTCTCTCTCCCCCATCTCTTTTGTGCTCTCTCTCCCCCTCTCTTTTGAGCCCTCTCTTTCCCCCCTCTCCTCTCTCTCTCCCCTCCTCTCTCTCTCTCCCCTCCTCTCTCTCTCTCTTCCCCTTCTCTTTTGTGCTCTCTCTCCCCCTCTTTTGCTCTCTCTCTCTCCCCCCTCTCTTTTGCTCTCTCTCCCCCCCTCTTTTGTGCTCTCTCTCCCCCCTCTTTTGCTCTCTCTCTCTCCCCCCTCTCTTTTGCACTCTCTCTCTCCCCCTCTCTTTTGCGCTCTCTCTCTCCCCCTCTCTTTTGCGCTCTCTCCCCCTCTCTTTGCACTCTTCCCCCTTTCTCTTTTGCTCTCTCTCTCTCCCCCATCTCTTTTGCGCTCTCTCTCCCCCTCTCTTTTGAGCTATCTCTCCCCCATCTCTTTTGTGCTCTCTCTCCCCCCTCTCTTTTGAACTCTCTCTCTCCCCCTCTCTCTCTCCCTCCCCTCTCTCTCTCCACCCGCTCTCTTTCTCTCTCCACCCCCCTCTCTCTCTACCCCCCTCCTCTCTCTCCACCCCCCTCCTCTCTCTCTCCCCCTCCTCTCTCTCTCCCCTCCTCCTCTCTCTCTCCCCCTCTCTCTCCCCCTCTCTCTCTCTCCCCTCCTCTCTCTCTCTCCTCCTCACTCTCCCCTCCTCTCTCTTTCCCCATCTCTCTCTCCCCCTCTCTCTCTCCCCCCCTCTCTCTCTCCCCTCTCTCTCCCCCCTCTCCTCTCTCTCTCCCCCTCTCCTCTCTCCCCTCCCTCTCTTCTCTCTCTCCCCCCTCTTCTCTCTCCCCCCCTCTTCTCTTTCTCTCCCCCTCTCTCCTATCTCTCTACCCCTCTCCTCTCTCTCTCCCCCCCCTCTCCTCTCTCTCTCCCCCACTCCTCTCTCTCTCCCCCACTCTCCTCTCTCTCTCCCGCCCTCTCCTCTCTCTCTCCCCCCTCTCCTCTCTCCCCTCTCCTCTCTCCCCTCCCTCTCCTCTCTCCCCCTCTTTTCTCTCTCCCCCCCTCTTCTCTTTCTCCCCCTCTCCTCTCTCCCCCTCTCTCCTCTCTCTCTACCCACTCCTCTCTCTCTCCCCCCTCTCCTCTCTCTCTCCCCACTCCTCTCTCTCTCCCCACTCTCCTCTCTCTCTCCCCCTCTCCTCTCACTCTCTCCCCCCTCTCCTCTCTCTCTCCCCCCTCTCCTCTCTCTCTCTCTCTCTCTCTCTCTCTCTTCCCCCTCTTCTCTCTCTCCCCCTCTCTTCTCTCTCCCCCCTCCCTATCTCTCTCCCCTCTCCCCTCCTCTCTATCTAACGCCCGCGCCCAGCCACGCCCCATTCACATCCGGCCACGCCCCATTCACGACCATTCACACTGACCACGCCTCCCAATCATGCCCGGTCACGCCCACTTCTACCCCAGATCAGCCAGGGAGTAGGACTCAAAGGCCAGGTGTGTTTGTCCTCGTGCTGTCTCTACTGCGCATGACAGCTTCGGACAAACACACTTGGCCTTTTATATAATAGGATAGTAATTTTTATTTAGATATATTTTAATTATATTTAAGTTAGGGGGTGTTAGGGTTAGGTTTAGACTTAGGTTTAGGGGGTAATAAATTTAGTATAGTGGTGGCGAAGTTGGGGGCGGCAGATTATAGTTTAATAAATGTAGGTAGGTGGCGGCGATGTTAGGGGCGGCAGATTAGGGGTTAATAATATTTAACTAGTGTTTGTGATGCGGGAGTGTGGCGGTTTAGGGGTTAATATGTTTATTATAGTGGCGGCGATGTTCGGAGCAGCAGATTAGGGGTTAATAATTTTATTTTAGTGTTTGCGATGTGGGAGGGCCTCGGTTTTGGGGTTAATAGGTAGTTTATGGGTGTTAGTATACTTTTTAGCACTTTATTTATGGGTTTTATGTTACGGCTTTGTAGGTAAAACTCATAACTACTGACTTTCAGTTTACGGTATGGATCTTGACGGTATTGGCTGTACCGCTCACTTTTTGGTCTCCCAGGCAGACTCGTAATACCGGCGCTATGGAAGTCCCATTGAAAAAGGACTTTTTGAAAGCTTGGTAATTATGTTGCCTTACGGCCAAAAAAGTGTGCGGTACAGAAATACCTGCAAGACTCGTAATACCAACGGTAGTGAAAAAGAGCCTTAACGCTGCTTTTTCACTCATACCGCAAAACTCGTAATCTAGCCGCTTGTTAGTTGTCAAAAACAGCAAAATGATCTGGGCAACAACTGTGTGACAGCTAAGACAGAGAATAAAACAGCACCAACAAATAGTTTACATGCCCACATTTGTATGACTGAATTATGCTAAAATATTGTCAAGCATTACAAGAAACCTTACCAGTATTATAATCTGATTAAAGGAAACCCACATGGCGGGAGGCTTTACACTGACCCTGCAATCACCTGATGCACATTATCTTCTCTGATAGGAGGAAGTTCCTACTCACCCTGAAATTGCCAATACTGGTTGGAGGAGAGGATATGTACACTCACAGCAAATCCCTCATCCTGATACTACATTACAAAGCACTATTCCCCCAACACTTTCCAAAAAAAAAAAAAAAAAAGCACAATGTTTGGACCCCACAGAGCAGCCCTGATACTGTGATATGGATATAGGATGCACTGCACAAGTAGTCACAGGCTTTAGTTTACAGTGACAGCTGCTATAAAAATAGATGTTCCAGCTCTAACATGGTGCAATATATACAGGATGCTACAGATGAATTTACAATGTCAGCAGTTTCCCTGTTTGAAAAGTTTTTTTTTTTTTTTTTTTGGAACAATAAAGAATCAGGGCGGCATCAGTTCCATCATTAGCAATTGATGAGCTTGCTCTAAGCGTGGAGCAGCAGTTAAATGACATGTCACATGCTTACTGCAGTCTATATGTTGCTCTACGTATATGTATATATAAATATAAGCTTGAGAGCCTTTCTACCTGCAGGCCACTTAGTATTTAAAGTGAACTACTACTGATTGTGCTCAAGGGCAGGGCATTTCTCTCCTTTTGTATAACTGAATTATCGCACCTACAACTGTTATTTACCCCTACTGTACTTGTTTGTGTATTACTGTATTCCTGTAATGTTTTTATTCTTTGTATAGTGCTGCGTAATCTGTTGGCGCTTTATAAATAAATGATAATATATATATATATATATATATATATATATATATATTAATATACTCTACTCTCAGTCACAAACCCCTCCTATACTCCTGCTCTAAATAGCATGCTCTATCAAAGTACTAACTCCCTCTTAAAGTACTAGGGTGCACCCTCCCTCACTTGAGAACACTATTCAAAAAAATAAATATATATATTAATATATATATAATTCATTTTTTTAAAGTTCATTCCTCCTGAGCTGTGTGCAGTTTCAAAAGGCATGTGCGTTATGTTGGGAAAAGATGTGCGCACACACAAGCACACACCCTAGAGGGAACGGTGGGACTTTGGGGTATATCAAGTCCTTTTAGCTATGGAAGTCAATAATTGAAAAATAACCTTGCAAATTTGTCATTAACCCCTTAGTGACCAGATGATTTTTAAATTTTCTTACCGTTAAGGACCAGGGTTATTTTTACATTTCTGCAGTGTTTGTGTTAAGCTGTAATTTTCCTCTTATTCGTGTACTGTACCCACACATATTATATACCGTTTTTCTCGTCATCTTTCTAAAGATACCATTATTTTCATCATAACTTATCATTAACTATAATTTTTTTTTATAAAATATGATGTAAAATTGAAAAAAAAAACACGCACTTTTTCTAAATTTGACCCCCAAAATCTGTTGCACATTTACAACCAACAAAAAACACCCATGCTAAATAGTTTCTAAATTCTCTCCTAAGTTTATAAATACCCAATGTTTACATGTTCTTTGCTTTTTTGGCAAGTTATAGGGCAATAAATACAAGTAGCACTTTGCTATTTCCAAACCATTTTTTTTTCTTCAAAATTAGTGATAGTTACATTGTAACACTGATATATGCCAGGAATCCCTGAATAACCCTTCACATGTATATATTTTGTTTTAGTAGACAACCCAAAGTATTGATCTAGGCCCATTTTGGTATATTTCATGCCACCATTTCACCGCCAAATGCGATCAAATAAAATAAATTGTTAATTTTTTTCAATAACTTTAGGTTTCTCACTGAAATTATTAACAAACGGCTTGTGCAATTATGGCAAAAATTGTTGCAAATGCTTCTCTGGGATCACCTTTGTTCAGAAATAGTAGACATTTATGTCTTTGGCATTACTTTTTGGTAATTAGAAGGCCGCTAAATACCGCTGTTCACCACACTTGTATTATGCTCAGCAGTGAAGGGATTAATTAGGTAGCTTGTAGGGAGCTTTAGTGTAAGAACATTAGTTGCTGTTTGTTCCCCCCTCTCTCTCACACTGCCCCCTCTCTTTGTTACACTCAGTGTTCCTGTATTCCTTCTAAGGTCACATTTTGTGAGTAGCCCAGCTGTGAAACATTTAATAAGGGAACGATACCTTGCAGTCTGTGTTATGTTGTGTTTACTAACTGCAAGGTATGGTTCCCTAGTTAATTGTTTCATTGCTGGACCGCTCATGAATGTGGCCTTAGAGGGAACAATTCTCACACTGTCCCCCCCCCCACTCTCTCTCTCTCTCTCTCTCTCTCTCTCTCTCTCTCTCTCTCTCTCTCTCACAGTGCCTCCCCTTTCTCTCACACTCTTTCCCTCTCTTTCTCACACTCTCTCTTACACTCTCACATACAAAAGGCACTTACACATACTCCTACATAGACACACATTCTTAGACAGGCATTTGACATTTTCACTAATATGAATAAAACACAAACTTTATCTTTAAACCAAGACTGTGTTATTTTTATTCATATATACTTTTTACAGTTTTAGAGTTTTCCACCTTATCATGCAAAACAGCTCAATATCTTCTTATAGCTGATGATTACTAAACATCTGTCTTATCCCCCTCAAACATTATGCAATTTTCCATCACACCCTTGGACCAACCACCTCTTGCAAACATCTAAGATATCTTCACCCTTATATGAGAACTCACAAACTAATATAACTATCTATGTACAAAACGCTCTCACAAAGGCAAGCACACACACTCCCACACAAAAGACACTCACTCTTACACACAAAAGACACACTAACGCACACAAGACTACACAGCATATACATATACACAAACATGCATTAGACACACTAGACCACAGATACATATGTACATAAAAACATCATAACATTTTACTAAAATAGGTGGTATAGACCCCCTAAAAAAGGAGACCTATATACACCACTCAAGGTTATTTAGTGCAGTAAAGATATTTTAATATAATTGTGTTCTTAATAATATGTAGTGTTTGTAGTGTGACTTTTAAACATGATCTTTATTGATAAACAGTTAAAAAATGGGACAAAATAAATAATAACAGTCTTTAACACAATACTATTGATGCAATATTAATAATACAGCCTGCGTTATGCTAGCTATATATTATCCCTAACAAAATGACCAGTAAGGGGACAAAGAGTAATATATTTATTGTGACATGAACCTTATAAGTACCAAGTGTAACGATAATTATATATAGCTAGCATAACACAGGCTGTATTATAGTAAATACATATATACACATATAAATACATAAATACAAACGTACACATACATAGACATATATCTATATATAATAAAAACTAGAATGTCTGGTGAAAAGAATGTCCTCAGACAAGACCCAAAAATCGCTCACACTCAAGGAATTCCTATTACTGCGATATATTAGTTTTAGATGTTAAAAATCTTTAATATATCCAGTGGGTAAAAGCAGCCAGTCCCAAAAGAAAAATGAGATAAGTCCCTCAGACTCAGTGGCGTATTTAGGTTTTGTGCTGCCCTAGGCACACAAAATTCTGCAGCCCCCCCCCTAGGTTTTAGGCTTTATTTCAAACATAATATTTTTGGGTCAGGGTATAATTTGACTTTTATTTAGAAAATGTTCACCCCAGGACTTGCATGTTGTGTGTGTGTGTGTGTGTGTGTATGGCTCAATTATTTATGTAAGGGACAGACTAGGTATAACATCCACATTCCACATCATGTGTGAATTAGATGCTGCAACACCTGAAAACTGATATCAGAACCACTTGAAAGCAAACAATACATAGAATGTACAAAATAAATCAAACATTCCAAAATGCATAAACTAATAAGAAAGTCTATGCACAAAAACCGGTGCCGGTCACTGCCAATATTAGCACAAATCAATGAGAGTGCACAGATAGCTGCAGAATACAGCTGGCATAAAGGACACAGATAAAGTCAGCTACACCCAACTGAAACCTGGACCCCCCAGAACACACCATGGAGGTGAAGCCAGGACAGATAATAACGGGGCTCTAAGCTTTCAATCTCTGGTCTAATGCGCAGGATAGACTAAGCATAAATTAGGGACAACGATACAGCAATAGAATAAACGAGAGATGAAGCCGAGTACACTACACCTCTACTATCCCTAGGACTCCCTCCCTTGTAATAACCAAAGGAGCTATACCTGGGTAGTAAATGTACTTGGGGATCTAAGTGTCTCAGTTCTCTCTAGTTCATGCAAACATATAAGCAATCAAAATGTCCTAGGGATAGAAGGGGTGTAGTGTACTCGGCTTCATCTCTCATTTATTCTTGCTGTATCGTTGTCCCTAATTTATGCTTAGTCTATCCTGCCTGCGCATTAGACCAGAGATTGAAAGCTGCTTAGATCCCTGTTACTATCTGTCCTGGCTACACCTCCATCCATGGTGTGTTCTGGGGGGTCCAGGTTTCAGATGGGGACAGGCGCAGGCCTCAAGCCTAATGTGTCATGCTCATACACCAGACTAGCGCTTGTGGTTATACCCGGTCCCTCCTGCTTACCTGGTGGCATCAGCCACATTCCTAACGAAGAGGAAAGAGTTGGGTGGACTGGCCGCGAATAACTAGATATGACGCGGCAGGAGCGGGACAGCCGTGAATCTCAGACAGGACTGTCAGGATATTGGTTTCAGTCTGGCCTCAGGGAGGTGACGGTGGGTGTGAGATGAGGGCCCAGTAGCCATACAGTTGTTCAAGTTAATTTTTTTTTATTTAATGACCGCATATTCAGTGCAGCCACGGCAAGTGCCGCCCCCCAAAAGCTTATGCCCTAGGCACCGGCCTTGTTGGCCTATGCCTTAACACGCCCCTGCTCAGACTTGTCTATAAAATAGAGATACAAAAGGATATGAGATGGTGCTAAATACAGTTCACACCCAAGGGCTGTATATCACTAAAAATTATTATTACTTGTCAATAGCTACTAATGACTGACATATATTATATACTATGTTATGTATATATAAAACCACCTAAAAGCATATATAATCAATACAATCTAAAAATAAACCCAAATAATATTAAAATCAAAGTATGAGTCCTTTTAAAAAGTTCTTAAAAGTTCTTAATCCTAGTGAGTGAAATACGTCCAAAGAAAGTGTTCCTGCACCCAATCAGATGTGCACTTACTTTCAGAGACCTCAATTGATATGAGTTAAGTGGATGGTATGTATAACCGATCACCTCCCAGAGTATGGATCCAGTAGTTTGTATGTCACAAACGTCCTCAAGTTTTGCTGTTTGTAGTGTGAGAAACTTCCAATCACCCTCCAATGGCAATTCCCTCAGTATTCAGATCGTTTCATTGACTGGGAAAAAAACACAAGCCACAAAGGGCTAATAGTGTTATACCATTTTATTAAAGTGCAAAACAAAAATAAATACGTATGCGATGGTGTGTATTTTTATAATTGGTATTAAGAATGTATATACACAACTTGTATGGGGTTCCCGTGTTTCTTTGGAGCATAAGAGGAGGGAATCATCGGCACGTCTGACATATGGTGGCTAAGTGCAATGGGTCACTTTACGTAATTACACACAAGCCGATGACGCCATTTCCGGTACGCTCACGGAAACACGGGAGGACCCATTCAATTTTGCAGCCTTGTAGCGGCAGTTAAAAGATGGAGACGCCGCATTTGTGGATACCTTTGATGAAGAAGGGAAAGAGTATACATACCCTTCAAAACGCGTAAGGTTAGGTGTTTTAGGCTGAAAGACTCCCCCTGATAGGGATCTGTACGTTTTTATTTATCAGATTGCTGGCTTCCCAGTGCATGTACCCAATTGACTAATTGCCGTATGGGGACACTGTGCTGAACTCTTATAATAGGATACTGGTAATCTGTTGGAACCTGAAAATATATCGGGAATACATGCTGTGTTTATACCTCATATCATTGAGGTTGTTTATTGTGAGTTTGTTATTCATTTGTGTGCTTTTGTTTTGCACTTTAATAAAACGGTATAACACTATTAGCCCTTTCTGGCTTGTGTTTTTTTCCCCTGTCAATGAAACGATTGAATACTGAGGGAATTGCCATTGGAAGGTGATTGGAAGTTTCTCACACTACAAACAGCAAAACCTGAGGACATTTGTGACATACAAACTACTGGATCCATACTCTGGGAGGCGATCGGTTATACATACCATCCACTTACCTCATATCGATTGAGGTCTCTGAAAGTAAGTGCACATCTGATTGGGTGCAGGAACACTTTCTTTGGACGTATTTCACTCACTAGGATTACGAACTTTTAAGAACTTTTTAAAAGGACTAATACTTTGATTTTAATTTTATATGGGTTTATCTTTAGATTGTATTGATTAGGGGTCCGACAGGAGTAGCTCTGTCTCTCCTTGTTGTTCTATGTTTAACCGCTTACCAGGTTTATTTAATGACCTGTTTAAATACTAATACTCAGACCACTACTCTCTAAGCCTTCAGTCTTAGCTTTACTGTTAAATGTAATACAGCCCTCGGATTGTAAGGGCTTAGTCTATTTTTGCTAGACCTCTGATTGCTGACTGTTAGATAATATAGCAGATATCTATTTCAGCACCTTGATATTTAAAATTTACTAGGTTTAAGTGTTTTTAATTTATTTTGCCTTAGCTATTGTATGCATGTTTGTTCCTAGTTTATACAATAAAAGATAGAATGAATGAATGTGATGGAACTTTTTAACTGATATTTTGTTATGTATCCTACTGTAATAGATGCAGAGTTTATTTTCAATTAACATTTGTGGAGCTTACTTCTATATACTATATTGTATTCTCTTTTACAATTAGTTTAACTCGTTGAGCTATTGACAAGTAATAATAATGTTTTAAGTGATATACAGCCCTTAGGTGTGAACTGTATTTAGCGCCATCTCATATCCTTTTATCTGTATCTATCTATCTATCTATCTATCTATCTATCTATCTATCTATCTATCTATCTATCTACATATACACACACACACACATACATTTACATCTTTAGACATGTATAAGTATGTATCTATATGTTAAAGCCTAACTTTTTTTTTTAAACACCTGCGATCTCATAACTTTTTGTGCAATAATTTATTAAAAATAATTTTTAGCTAGCTTAGGGTTTATTTTACAGGTAAGTATTTAGTTTTAAATAGTAATTATTTATGTAATGATAGTAATTTTTATTTAGATTTATTTTAATTTTATTTAAGATAGGGGTGTTAGGGTTAGACTTAGGTTTAGGGGTTAATAAATTTAGTATAGTGGTGGCGAAGTTGGGGGCGGCAGATTCCGGGTTAATAGTATTTAACTAGTGTTTGTGATGCGGGAGGCGGGCGGTTTACACTTATTAACCCCTAATCTGCCGCCCCCAATGTCGCCGCCACCTACCTACACTTATTAACCCCTAATCTGCCTCCCCAATTTCGCCGCCACTATACTAAAGTTATTAACCCCTAACCCTAACACCTCCTAACGTTAATGTAATTAAAATAAATCTAAATAAAACCTTATTTTAATAACTAAATAATTCATATTTAAAACTAAATACTTACCTGTAAAATAAACCCTACACTAACTACAATATAACTAATAGTTACATTGTAGCTAGCTTAGGGTTTATTTTTATTTTACAGGGAAGGTTGTATTTATTTTAACTAGATAGAATAGTTAGTAAATAGTTATTAACTATTTACTAACTACCTAGATAAAATAAATACAAATTTACTTGTAAAATAAAACCTAACCTGCCTTACACTAACACCTAACCTTACACTACAATTAAATCAATTACATTAATTAAATATAATTACCTAAATTACAAAAAAAACCCCCACTAAATTACACAAAATAAAAAAAGAAATTATCAGATATTTAAACTAATTACACCTAATCTATTAGCCCTATCAAAATAAAAAAAGCCCCGCAAAATAAAAAAAAACCCTAGCCTAAACTACCATTAGCCCTTAAAAGGGCCTTTGCGGGGCATTGCCCCAAAGAAATCAGCTCTTTTACCTGTAAAAAAAAAAATACAAACAACCCCCCAACAGTAAAACCCACCACCCACACAACCAACCCCCCAAATAAAATCCAAACTAAAAAAACCTAAGCTCTCCATTGCCCTGAAAAGGGCATTTGGATGGGCATTGCCCTTAAAAGGGCATTTATCTCTTTTTCAAGTGCCAAAACCCCTAATCTAAAAATAAAACCCACCCACTAAACCCTTAAAAAAAACCCCTGAAGATCCACTTACAGTTTTTGAAGACCCGACATCCATCCTCAACGAAGCCAGCAAAAGTCCTCAACGAAGCAGCAGAAGTCTTCATCTAACCGGGCAGAAGTCTTCATCCAACCAGGCAGGAGTCTTTATCCAGACGGCATCTTCTATCTTCATCCATCCGGTACTGAGCGGCTCCATCTTAAAGACATCCGGTGCAGAGCATCCTCTTCAATCGATGTCTTCTTGCAGAATGAAGGTTCTTTTAAATGACGTCATCCAAGATGGCATCCCATGAATTAAAGGTGAAAAAATCCAATCAGCCAATAGGATTGATCTCGCATTCTATTGGCTGATTGGAACATTTTTTCACCTTTAATTCCGATTGGCTGATAGAATTCTATCAGCCAATCGGAATTTAAGGGATGCCATCTTGGATGACGTCATTTAAAGGAACCTTCATTCTGCAAGAAGACGTCGATTGAAGAGGATGCTCCGCGCCGGATGTCTTGAAGATGGAGCCACTCCGCGCCGGATGGATGAAGATAGAAGATACCGTCTGGATGAAGACTTTTGCTCGGTTGGATGAAGACTTCTGCAGCTTCATTGAGGACTTCTGCCGGCTTCGTTGAGGATGGATGTCGGGTCTTCAGTAACTGTAAGTGGATCTTCAGGGGGTTAGTGTTAGGTTTTTAAGGGTTTATTGAGTGGGTTTTATTTTTAGATTAGGGGTTTGGGCACTTGAAAAAGAGCTAAATGCCCTTTTAAGGGTAATGCCTATCCAAATGCCCTTTTCAGGGCAATGGGGAGCTTAGGTTTTTTTAGTTAGGTTTTTATTTGTGGGGTTGGTTGTGTGGGTGGTAGGTTTTACTGTTGGGGGATTGTTTGTATATTTTTTTTACAGGTAAAAGAGCTGATTTCTTTGGGGCAATGCCCCACAAAGTCCCTTTTAAGGGCTATTGGTTGTTTAGTTTAGGCTAGGGTTTTTTTATTGGGGGGGGGGGCTTTTTTATTTTGATTGGGCTATTAGATTAAGTGTAATTAGTTTAAATATCTGATAATTTCTTTTTTTATTTTGTGTAATTTAGTGTTTTTTTTTGTAATTTAGGTAATTGTATTTAATTAATGTAATTGATTTAATTGTAGTGTAAGGTTAGGTGTTAGTGTAAGGCAAGTTAGGTTTTATTTTACAGGTAAATTTGTATTTATTTTAGCTAGGTAGTTAGTAAATAGTTAATAACTATTTACTAACTATTCTATCTAGTTAAAATAAATACAAACATGCCAGTAAAATAAAAATAAACCATAAGATAGCTACAATGTAACTATTATTATATTGTAGCTAGTTTAGGGTTTATTTTACAGGCAAGTAGTTTTAAATAGTAATTATTTATGTAATGACTAGTCCTAAAGCCCATTCACACAGGCCATTTTTGCAGTACAGCGGTCCCACCCCTTGCGCTCTCTCCCTCCCCTCTCTTTTGCTCTCTCTCTTTCTCTCCCCCCTCTCTTTTGCTCTCTCTCTCCCCCTCTCTTTTGAGCTCTCCCCCCTCTCTTTTGAGCTGTCTCTCTCCCCCTTCTCTTTTGAGCTCTCTCCCCCTCTCTTTTGCGTTCTCTCTCTCCCCCTTCTCTTTTGTGCTTTCTCTCCCCCTCTCTTTTGCGCTCTCTCTCTCCCCCTCTCTTTTGCGCTCTCTCTCTCCCCCTCTCTTTTGTGCTCTCTCTCTCCCTCTCTTTTGTGCTCTCTCTCTCCCCATCTCTTTTGCGCTCTCTCCCCCATCTCTTTTGCACTCTTTCTCTCCCCCGTATCTTTTGCGCTCTCTCCCCCTCTCTTTTGCACTCTCTCCCCCCTCTTTTGCACTTTCTCTCCCCTCTCTTTTGCGCTCTCTCTCCCCCCTCTCTTTTGTGCGCTCTCTCTCTCTCCCCCCTCTTTTGCTCTCTCTCTCCACCCTCTCTTTTGCTCTCTCTCTCTCCCCCCTCTCTTTTGCGCTCTCTCCCCCCTCTCTTTTGTGCTCTCTCTCCCCCTCTCTTTTGCTCTCTCTCTCTCCCTCATCTCTTTTGTGCTCTCTCTCCCCCTCTCTTTTAAGCTCTCTCTCCCCCATCTCTTTTGTGCTCTCTCTCCCCCTCTCTTTTGTGCTCTCTCTCTCCCCCATCTCTTTTGTGCTCTCTCTCCCCCTCTTTTTTGTGCTCTCTCCCCCCCTCTCTTTTGCGCTCTCTCTCCCCCTCTCTTTTGCTCTCTCTCTCTCCCCCATCTCTTTTGCACTCTCTCTCCCCCTCTCTTTTGAGCTCTCTCTCTCCCCCATCTCTTTTGCGCTCTCTCTCTCTCCCTCTCTTTTGAGCTCTCTCTCTCCCCCATCTCTTTTGTGCTCTCTCTCCCCCTCTCTTTTGAGCCCTCTCTTTCCCCCCTCTCCTCTCTCTCTCCCCTCCTCTCTCTCTCTCTCTCTCTCTCTCTCTTCCCCTTCTCTTTTGTGCTCTCTCTCCCCCTCTTTTGCTCTCTCTCTCTCCCCCCTCTCTTTTGCTCTCTCTCCCCCCTCTTTTGTGCTTTCTCTCCCCCCTCTTTTGCTCTCTCTCTCTCCCCCCTCTCTTTTGCACTCTCTCTCTCCCCCTCTCTTTTGCGCTCTCTCTCTCCCCCTCTCTTTTGCGCTCTCTCCCCCTCTCTTTGCACTCTTCCCCCTTTCTCTTTTGCTCTCTCTCTCTCCCCCATCTCTTTTGCGCTCTCTCTCCCCCTCTCTTTTGAGCTATCTCTCCCCCATCTCTTTTGTGCTCTCTCTCCCCCCTCTCTTTTGAACTCTCTCTCTCCCCCTCTCTCTCTCCCTCCCCTCTCTCTCTCCACCCGCTCTCTTTCTCTCTCCACCCCCCTCTCTCTCTACCCCCTCCTCTCTCTCCACCCCCCTCCTCTCTCTCTCCCCCTCCTCTCTCTCTCCCCTCCTCCTCTCTCTCTCCCCCTCTCTCTCCCCCTCTCTCTCTCTCCCCTCCTCTCTCTCTCTCCTCCTCACTCTCCCCTCCTCTCTCTTTCCCCATCTCTCTCTCCC
>NC_069501.1:1197705467-1197795467 GCF_027579735.1 Bombina bombina | reverse complement strand
ATTAAGGGCCCGGGAATGGGCAAATTTGTCTGTTTGCTGACGCTCGATAATTAATCAGCCATTACAATCATTACAAGTGGCTGGTTATTGCTACAGTAAGCTTGCGGTAGCAATTAGTGCTTATAAAATTAGCCAGAGATCTCTGAGAAATTTTATAAATTTGCCCCAAATGGCCCTAAAATACTGTCTAGTGTGGTTTATTAAAAAATAAAGATGGCCGCATCTTTATTTTTTAATACATTTTTTTTTAGTATTTTGAGGTTTAAGTTGGTGGAAGTGGGGTCTTCCCAATGTAAAGGCACTTTTTAGTGCCATTTTTTTTCTGTCTATGGGGAACTGTTTGTTCCTGGTAAATATATATGTATATGCTTATATACGTACATATATATTTATATGCTAATATATGTATATACACATATTAACACATAAATGTATATGTATATCAGTGTATACATATATATTTATATTTGCTGCTCTTGCTGTGCGACTTCCCCCCTTTGCTGGTGCTGAAGTTCTGATGCCGTTTCTGACGGCATCAGAACGAGGCTCCCATAGGAGCCTATGAAAGCGCCTTTGCATTGCTGTCAAAGCAATATTTAGCGATCCACTTGTAATCTGGCCCTATATATATATATAATACTTGGTTAATAATTTCCAGCTTTGTGGTGAACGGATACTTTACATCTACTTCATAGATGTATCAGCAAGGACTTGTATAATGCTACCCCTTCCTGTCACTCGCAATTGGTGTTAGGGGTGAGGGGGTTATGTCCACTATCTCAGATTACTGGCTGCCTTACAGTTGCTATAATTACTGGTGGCAGGAGCATGGTCAGTTGTCCTAGCTTCTTATAACTCCATGGCCATAATTCAGATTGCAGTCTGAAATGCCTCTACTACAGGTCTGCAGGCATGAGACTTCATAGGGCATTCTTATTTGAGGGTGGGGCTCAAGGGCTTTACAATAGAAATAGTTTTTGGGGTCTTGACTTGTTAATATTGGGGTTGTTATAGGAACAAAGTTGCCACAACCCTTGGAATCTTTTCTTTATTAAAAGTTTAGTTTTAAAGCCTAATAATAAACTATTATTGTATTTCCATAAATGTGAGCCAAGCTGATCTTACCTTTTAAAAATTCAGTTATTTACTGTGCCATCAAATTAGTAATATTCATCTAAAATAGAAGGCAGTTACTAGATAAGCTTCTTAACCCCTATATATATATATATTTATATGTACAGTACAACATATATATACTGTATATCTATATCTATATCTATATCTATATCTATATCTATCTATATATATATATATATATATATATATATATATATACATGACATTGGGTTAAGGGGTTAATAAATGGACTCCAATGTTCTTGTTGGTTGATAAAGATAACCTCAATATACACTGTAAGATGTGCTAACCTAAAATGTGGACATATATATAATGTGCAGGTTAACACATTGGTTTGTTGTTTTCCTTTTTAGAGTAACTGACGTGATTATGATCATTCACTAATAAAACTTAATTGATACAATATACAAGTTTTCCCCTCTGCTTTATAAATGATTTATGCTGACTTCCGTGAAAGCAATATTTGCGTTTAACTTAAGTAATACCAATGCATGCAATTGTGCACTGGTATTACAAGTGAGATTAAATTGCACTGAAGCATTGCACTCACGAGAGCGACTTCCATAGACCCAGCATGAGAACTAGCGCAGCAAAGAGGGTAAGTTGCGCAGCAATGGGCAGCAAATATAAATATATATGTATATGAATATATATATTTATGTGTTAATATGTAAATATACACATATTAACAAATAAATATATATGTATATAAACATATACATATACATTTACTGGGAACAAACAGTCCCCATAGGCCAAAATGTAAAGGCATTTTTCAGTGCCATTTTATTTCTAACACCCTGAATCTGCCAACTTTATCCCCCAAAAAACTGCTTAGTACTACGTTTAAGAAAAATAAAAGTTAACCCACGTGTTATTTAGGGACAATTGGGGGACATTTAAAAAACTAAAGGGACATTAAACCCAAAATATTTCTTTCATTATTCAATTATCAAATTGTCTTTATTCTCATGGTATTCTTTTTTTGCAGAGATACAGGGCGAGATTACATATACGGCGCAGGCTTCAGAGCAAGCGCTGAAACCCGTGCTGCCCCGTAATTTCACTTTGCACATCGGGGTATCCAAGAAACCCCCCCAGGCAGTTCATAAAGTGCCATAAGCCGGATAAACTAGCGATGTCCAGAAATTACCGTAAATACAAATTTCTGGAGTCGCCAGTGACTTAGAAACTGCTGGCGCCTAAGAAAATAAAAAAACATTTCAAATCTCCCGTAAAAGTCTAACACGCTCCCAAAAATAAACCCAACATGTAAAAACCCTATATCCGCAATCCCACCACATTGCAACTAATAATAAAAGTATTAACCCCCAAACCGACAGGGGCATTTGTATGGGCATTGCCCTTAAAAGCTCTTTTTCAATTGCCCAAAATCCGTAATCAAAAAAATAAATAACCCCCAAAATGTTTTTAAAAAAAGCCTAACTCTTACCCCCAGATAGTTACTCACTGTTCCTGAAGTCCGGCGGAGAAGATCCTGTTCCAGGCGGTGAAGTCTTCTTCCAAGCGGCCGACATTTTCTTCCAAGTGGGGACCTCTTCTTTCTTCATCCAGGACAAAGCCAGCGCGGAGCAGAGATTATCGCTTATCAGGACTGGCGAGTTAGAGCTTTTTTTTTTTTTTTTATATTAGGGATTTTGGGCAATTGAAAAAGAGCTGAATGCCCTTTTAAGGGCAATGCCCATACAAATGCCCCTTTCGGGGAAATGGGTAGTTTAGGTTTTTTTAGTGTTAGGTTTTTTATTTTGGCGGGTTTGGTGGGTGGGGGGGGGGTTTACTGTTAGGGGGGACTAAGTATTTTTTTAAACATAAAAGAGCTGTTTAACTTAGGGCAATACCCTACAAAAGGCCCTTTTAAAGGATATTGGTAGTTAAGTTTAGATTAGGGGTGTTTTTTTATTTTGGAGGGCATTTTTATTTTTATAGGGATTAGGTTTAATTTTTTTATAATTTTGTTAATATTTTTCTTTAATTTTTTTTGTAATTTTAGATATTTTTAGGTTTTATTTAAGTGTAACTTAGTATTGGGGTTAATTTAGGGAGTATTAGGTTAGGGGGCTTAGTAATTAAATTAGTTATTCTGCGTTGTGGGGGGTTGGCGGTTTAGGAGTTAATAGGTTAATTAGGTTTATTGCGATGTGGTGATTTGTTGGTTTAGGGCTTAATATGTTAATTAGGTTTATAGCGATGTGGAGGTTTGTAGGTTCAGGGGTTAATATGTTAATTAGGTTTATTGTGATGTGGGGGTTTGTCGGTTTTAGGGTTAATATGTTAATTTGGTTTACTGTGATGTGGGGGTTGGCGGTTTAGGGGTTAATATTTTATTTTTTTTATTTGCGGATTAGAGTTAATTACTTTATTATTTTGCGATGTTGGCGGTTTCGGTGTTTGGTAACCCCTTAAGGACAAGGCCATTTTTCAATTTCTTTCCCTTAAGGACCAGGGCTATTTTTACATTTCTGCAGTGTTTGTGTTTATCCTTAATTTTCCTCTTACTCATTTACTGTACCCACACATATTATATACCATTTTTCTCGCCACTAAATGGACTTTCTAAAGATACCATTATTTTCATCATATCTTATAATTTACCATAAATTATAAAATATGAGAAAAAAATGGAAAAAACACACTTTTTCTAACTTTGACCCCCAAAATCTGTTACACATCTACAACCACTAAAAAACACCCATGCTAAATAGTTTCTATTTTTTTCCCTGAGTTTACGAATACCCAATGTTTACATGTTCTTTACTTTTTTGCAAGTTATAGGGCAATAAGTACAAGTAGCACTTTGCTATTTCCAAACCATTTTTTTCAAAATTAGCGATAGTTACATTGTAACACTGATATCTCTCAGGAATCCCTAAATAACCCTTCACATGTATATATTTTCTTTTTAGTAGACAACCCAAAGTATTAATCTAGACCCATTTTGGTATATTTTATGCCACCATTTCATCGCCAAATGGGATCAAATAATATTTTTTTAATTATTTACAAACATCTTGTGCAATTATGGCACAAATGGTTGTAAATGCTTCTCTGGGATCCCCTTTGTTCAGAAATAGCAGACATTTATGGTCGTAGCATTACTTTTTGGTAATTAGAAGGCCGCTAAATGCTGCTGCGCACCACACTTGTATTAGGCCCAGCAGTGAAGGGGTTAATTAGGTAGCTTGTAGGGTTAATTTTAGCTTTAGGGTAGTGTAGTAGACAACCCAAAGCATTTTGATAAAGCCAAGTTTTTGGCGAAACGCATCAGGGGGGTGTTGTGGAACGATGGGGTTCCTAATTTTGTAATTTTAAAAACTTTAGACAAACCTAAATTGTTTGACCACAAAGCGTCTAAAATAGTCAACAGCAGACGCTGTCAGTGACACGAGGTATCACTATATATACCAATATAAACACTAACTGGGAAGTATCTATTTATATTTACGGCAACATTTGTTGCATAAATTAGATAACTGGGAAGTATCTATTTCTATTTACAGCAACATTTGTTGCATAAATGAGTTGATAATTCAATACCCTTATTTGTGTTACACTCGCCAATTGTCAGCCAGCAAGCGAATAATCCAGGTACCGACATCCAGTATTAAAAATGCAAATATTTGGGGTAGCGGGGGAATCTAATAGTTATACCCATTAGCAAAACATGTTGCAACAATATTGGAAACCTATAAGTCGCAACACACACACATGTGTCAGCTAGGGAGTTAACAATTTAGGCGCTATAGATCCGACTAACTACACATTTGAATCAAGTCCATCTTTAGTACCTAAATGATTGTGAAAATAATTACCCGATGCAAATGCAAGCCTTATAGGTTAACTAACACATAGACAAGCAGGAGTAACTTCATATCAAAACCATACTTATATTTGCATTATAAGTTAAAAGCCGACAAGGTTAATTAATATAAGCAGGAGTAAATGCAATATTGAAGAATAATTACCAGTATTCACACTTGCACTATAAGTTAAAAACCTAATTGGCGAACTTACATTTGGAGCAACAGTAACAACCGCAATATTACAAAATAAAAACAATACTTGTGCTATAAATGAAAGTCTGTTATAACAAGCACACTTGCATCACAAGTCAAAGCCTATACGCTAATATCAATATGAACTTGTGGACCTAATAATGAGAATCCTTTATCATTGAGCAATAAAGCTAGAGTAAGGGATGTACCCCTTTGAGTAAAATATACATAAAGGATATACGTTAGCAATAAATGATAATCAGATATCAATAAAAGTAGGTTGGATTTGGGTGTAGAAAAATTCCATTGCATATGTACATATATGAGTTAAGGACTCATACTAGGAACTAACAGGAATAAGCTACAACTGTCAAACCGCAATATGATTGGGATCTGCTAATAATAGCACTGTCATATAAGCTATAAGTGGTTTGCCAATACAACGGGAAAATACATACATAGTAACACAAATCTGGTTTTGCATGACAAACAATATATTGATATTTATACAACGAATAGCAAAACGGTGATAAATACTTAACAAAACATTAGCGGCAATACTAGAAGCAATAAATGTTATTAGCTGTTGACAATGTAACTATACATATAAGTGGAACAGTATTGAGTCACTTAAGTTAAATCACAGAAGGGGACATACTTGTCTACATTAGAAATGCCCATATAACAAATAATACTCAAATATCAAGTTAACAACCTAATAGACCCAATATTGAAACCACAGGGGCACCCATATACAAGCTATTGAAATAGCAGCCACTACGACCTGAAAAAAGTAGACACACAATCAAGGAGGTACCTAAAGACAAGTTATAAGTTTCACTACTGACAAGTCAACATATATATATCTATATTAGGATTAAACGAATATCTTGAAACATATATCTCATCAGATTTTCAACTATTAAGTCACATAATAATTCAAGATTTACTTGTTTATGCACTTTATGAATGCAATTGAACAACATTCAATACCACTGAGTATTTAACTCCAATTTAATCTGGTACATAATATAGAACCGGAGAGAGACCTGGAATTATTAATAGCGCAAATATATAATGGCGATTCCAATAAAATAATTGTAGTGTCTCTGATATAGCATACCTAAAATTCAGAGGCTGTAATCTAGAATAACAGGAGACACTTCCTACACTGTGTGCAGAATTATTAGGCAAATGAGTATTTTGACCACATCATCCTCTTTATGCATGTTGTCTTACTCCAAGCTGTATAGGCTTGAAAGCCTACTACCAATTAAGCATATTAGGTGATGTGCATCTCTGTAATGAGAAGGGGTGTGGTCTAATGACATCAACACCCTATATCAGGTCTGCATAATTATTAGGCAACTTCCTTTCCTTTGGCAAAATGGGTCAAAAGAAGGACTTGACAGGCTCAGAAAAGTCAAAAATAGTGAGATATCTTGCAGAGGGATGCAGCACTCTTAAAATTGCAAAGCTTCTGAAGCGTGATCATCGAACAATCAAGCGTTTCATTCAAAATAGTCAACAGGGTCGCAAGAAGCGTGTGGAAAAACTAAGGCGCAAAATAACTGCCCATGAACTGAGAAAAGTCAAGCGTGCAGCTGCCAAGATGCCACTTGCCACCAGTTTGGCCATATTTCAGAGCTGCAACATCACTGGAGTGCCCAAAAGCACAAGGTGTGCAATACTCAGAGACATGGCCAAGGTAAGAAAGGCTGAAAGACGACCACCACCGAACAAGACACACAAGCTGAAACGTCAAGACTGGGCCAAGAAATATCTCAAGACTGATTTTTCTAAGGTTTTATGGACTGATGAAATGAGAGTGAGTCTTGATGGGCCAGATGGATGGGCCCGTGGCTGGATTGGTAAAGGGCAGAGAGCTCCAGTCCGACTCAGACGCCAGCAAGGTGGAGGTGGAGTACTGGTTTGGGCTGGTATCATCAAAGATGAGCTTGTGGGGCCTTTTCGGGTTGAGGATGGAGTCAAGCTCAACTCCCAGTCCTACTGCCAGTTTCTGGAAGACACCTTCTTCAAGCAGTGGTACAGGAAGAAGTCTGCATCCTTCAAGAAAAACATGATTTTCATGCAGGACAATGCTCCATCACACGCATCCAAGTACTCCACAGCGTGGCTGGCAAGAAAGGGTATAAAAGAAGAAAATCTAATGACATGGCCTCCTTGTTCACCTGATCTGAACCCCATTGAGAACCTGTGGTCCATCATCAAATGTGAGATTTACAAGGAGGGAAAACAGTACACCTCTCTGAACAGTGTCTGGGAGGCTGTGGTTGCTGCTGCACGCAATGTTGATGGTGAACAGATCAAAACACTGACAGAATCCATGGATGGCAGGCTTTTGAGTGTCCTTGCAAAGAAAGGTGGCTATATTGGTCACTGATTTGTTTTTGTTTTGTTTTTGAATGTCAGAAATGTATATTTGTGAATGTTGAGATGTTATATTGGTTTCACTGGTAAAAATAAATAATTGAAATGGGTATATATTTGTTTTTTGTTAAGTTGCCTAATAATTATGCACAGTAATAGTCACCTGCACACACAGATATCCCCTAAAATAGCTATAACTAAAAACAAACTAAAAACTACTTCCAAAACTATTCAGCTTTGATATTAATGAGTTTTTTGGGTTCATTGAGAACATGGTTGTTGTTCAATAATAAAATTAATCCTCAAAAATACAACTTGCCTAATAATTCTGCACTCCCTGTATATCCAAACAGTAGGATTGTCTAATGGGGATTTTAACTTGTATGTTGTCTCCCATTTTTTAAATGAATTAATAAAACTACATTTTAATTTAGTTAAGAGTTCCGGCCTGTATATTAGTCTGGGCACAGAGTGCTATTATAGCATTTCTTTCTTGTGGAACTACGTTCCAATAGTTTTTTGTTACCCAATGTATTGATCTAGGCCCATTTTGATATATTTCATGCCACCATTTCACCGCCAAATTCGATCAAATAAAAAAAAACGTTCACTTTTTCACTAACTTTGGGTTTCTTACTGAAATTATTTACAAACAGCTTGTGCAATTATGGCACAAATGGTTGTAAATGCTTCTCTGGAATCCCCTTTGTTCAGAAATAGCAGACATATATGGCTTTGGCATTGCTTTTTGGTAATTAGAAGGCCGCTAAATGCCGCTGCGCACCACACTTGTATTATGCCCAGCAGTGACGGGGTTAATTAGGTAGCTTGTAGGGAGCTTGAAGGGTTAATTTTTGCTTTCGTGTAGAGATCAGCCTCCTACCTGACACATCCCACCCCCTGATCCCTCCCAAAGATCTCTCTTCCCTCCCCCACCCCACAAATGTCCCTGCCATCTTAAGTACTGGCAGAAAGTCTGCCAGTACTAAAATAAAAGTTTTTTTTTTTTTCCTGTGATGGACCCCCCCATAGCCCCCAACCTCCCTGATCCCCCCCCCCAAACAGCTCTCTAACACTCCCCCGCTACCTATTTGCTGCCATCTTGAGTACTGGCAGCTGTCTGCCAGTACCCAGTTTGCCTCCCAAAATAAGTTTTTTTGGTTTTTTTTTATATAATTTAAATGTTTCTGTAGTGTAGCTGCCCCCCCCCCCCTCAATACCCCCCTCCCTCTCCCACTCCCAGATCCTTTTTAGTATTAATTTCGCTCCCTCCCTCCTTCCCTTTCAAGTACATTGGTGGCAGTGGTTGCTGCGCCCCTGCAGGCCCCCCCGCACGCTCCTGGCACCCGGTGTGCACATTGCACACACAGGAACTGGATGCCGGCTAGCGATGGGCCGCCCACCCGCCTCCCTGCAGCTGCTCCCACCCACCAACGATCGTCACCATCGCTACCGGTGCAGAGAGAGCCACAGCATGCAGTTATAAACAATCACACAAAGAGTCCATATTCACATGATTAGGGAACACTGGAAATAGCAGCTAGTAGACATGTTTCGCGTGGGTCCACCACACTTGTTCACTGATTTTCCACCTTACCAGTAAACATTTGATTGGTAAGTTATTAGCTACTAGCAAGCAAGTTCAACCATGTAAAATAAAAGGCTTATATCCTATGTGAGCCATCACTGTTAGTGACAATTGTGTTACCGAATTGTGGCTATCCGCAATCCGCAAGTAGTTTCTGGGGTTACATTTAGTGGAAATGGTTTCTATTGGTGGTTTATGAAGCAATTTGTTGTGTTGGGCTTGAGGGATAATACAATTAAAGTGGGTTGCAAGGGGGAGAGTTTAGTTTTGTGTTAATTATGTTGTGGGATTGGATTGGCCATTATGTAAAATTTAACGGGGAGATTTGGGTTAGGGTTAATTATGCTAAGACGAAATCCAGTCAGTGTGGTTAAAGTATTATATAGGTGTGGATTTCATGACGGTGCTGTTAGGGTTTTAGCCTACATAAAAAAAAATATGAAAGCTATTTAAAAATGAACTACTTACTTTCAACAGATTCATCATTTATTGTAGCATTTTCTTTCTATCTTTGATTTAGGCTCTTTAATTTTACAGAAAGTATCTGATATTAAAATGTCTTTTTGACAAAGACAAATGAAAATAGTTTTCACAAGTTTTAATACAAGAAACAGATGAAGATGTAGATTCTCAGTCCCAGAATAATCTTCTTTTCAATATGTATTGCAGCATACAAAAATAATATAAATGTCATTCAACTGAAAAAGAAATTCAAATTAAATCTAACATAAGCAAACTAAAATATTATAATAATAATACTTTTGTGATTTTTTATTTTTTCACTAGCCTCAAAGAAATTACTTACAATATAATTACTTTTATACTGTTAAATAGAAAAAATAATAATCTCTAAGAGTGAACTAGAGACAGTGGGCGTTTAAGGTAAGTCATAAGACCGCTGCTGCTTAACCTGTCCACCACCTTTAATTCAGCCCAATTGGATCGGGGTGATTGACAGCCCCTGCTAGTAGACGATTGTACACCAGCGAGCCGAGCAGGTGGGCATTGCACAAGCAATTGGTGTCTAAATGTAGCCACCAATCAGTAAGCACTACCCAAGTTCTGAACCAAAAATGGGCCAGCTCCTAAGCTTACGTTCTTGCTTTTTTCAAATAAAGATACCAAGAGAACAAGACAAATTAATAATAGGAGTAAATTAGAAAGTTGCTTAAAATTGTATGCTGCTTTTTTAGATTAGTTTTGACTAGACTATCTCTTTAAAGGGACACTGTACCCAATTTTTTTCTTTATTGATTCAGATAGAGCATGACATTTTAAGCAACTTTCTAATACTGCTATTATCAACTTTTCTTCATTCTCTTTGTATCTTTATTTGAAATGCAAAAAAGTAAGTTTAGATGCCGGCCCATTTTTGGTGATCAACCTGGGTTGTTCTAGCTGATTGGTGGATAAACTCATCCACCAATAAAAAAGTGCTGTCCAGAGTTCTGAATAATAAAAAAAAAGCTTAGATGTCTTCTTTTTAAAATAAAGATAGCAAAAGAACAAAGAAAAATTGATAATAGGAATAAATTAGAAAGTAGCTTAAAATTGCATGCTCTATCTGAATCATGAAAGAAAAAAATTGGGTTCAGTGTCCCTTTAAGTAGTTATTACATATTAATTTGGCAAACCTGCAAAACTGACATGTTTGTTTTTTGTTTTTGTTTTTTTAACTGCCAACTCTTAATTCTCAGTTAAGTTTGTATCACAATAAAGAATATTAAAAACGTTTAAAGAAGGAGAAGTTAATTGGTTAACAAAAGGTATAATATAGGACTTCTTGTGCTTACATGTGGTTAAAAAGTTATAAATATATAGAGAAACAGTTCTATAGTTTACCAGTCAGAGATACAAATTTACTTTCTAAGACAAAAAAGTAACTAGTCCATCTGCAGTAAGTTGTTAATAGTACTTAGTACTGGGCTGAATGCACAATGCCATTAATGCTGCTTAGAGCCTTGCACTATTTCTTATCCTCTCTGACACCCAGGGCCACCATTAGCATTTTAAGGGTTGTGCATTTAACATTGCACAAGTGGCTTCTTCTGCAATGATGCCCCCTGCTCATGTGAGAGGAGGGGCTATCAACCCCCCACCCAGCAGCTCAGAACTGTTGCTTAGCTTAAAGGGACATACAACCCCTACATGTTCTTTCATTATTTAGATAGAGCATGTGAATTTAAACAATTTTCCAATTTACTTCTATTATCAAATTTGATTAATTCTCTTGTTATCCTTCGTTGAAGGAGCAGTAATGCACTACTTTAAGCGGAATTCATTTGAGGAATCAAGGACAAGACACATTGGTGTGCAGCCACCAATAAGCAGCTAGTTCTCAGTAATGCATTGCTGCTCTTGAGAAATAAGCAAATTAGAATAAAGTAAATTGGAAAGCTGCTTAAAATAACACACTGTCTCAATCACAAAAGAAAAAAAAATGGCTTTCATTTCCCTTTAACTACCACCTGCAGCCTACACTGAAGTGCTCCAGAGATGCATTTTGAGCATGTCAAATGGAGCCCAATAATATCAAACCTCTTGATAAAAAAATCTCTTTGTAAACTAAAATTGGAAATTAACATCAAAATATAAGCAATTTCTATATTTCGGTCCATACCCTGGGTAATACTTACCAGTGAGACCCCCTCTCCTGAGGGGCATGGACAGAGCTATCCACTCCCCTCATTTACCATAAAATATTCAGTGGAACGCCACCCCTTCCTCCTCCTAGAGACTGAGGTCCAGCCAAAACAGGTGAAACAAACAAAGGGAGGAAGCTTGGTTATTACCCAGGGTATGGACCAAGATATAAAAATTGCTTACATTTTGTTGTTAATTTCCAATTATCTTGGCCCCGCTGGTAATACTTACTAGTTAGAGAATACAGATCAATAATTAAAGAAAGGGTGGGAAATAAATATAAACCACACAGAAATACTGCAGAAAAAATACAAATGTAATATTTTACCGCCAAACTTGGCAGCAGCTGACTGACGAACATCCAGCTTATAATGAGAAATGAAGGTATTATAAGATTTCCAAACTGCGGCTTGAAAGATTTCCTCAGGAGAAGCGTCAGCTTGAAGTGCCCAAGAAGTTGATACAGCCCTTGTAGAATGAGCCTTAAAGGGACAAGTCCAAAAAAACTTTCAAGATTCAAATATGGCATTCAATTTTAAACAACTTTCCAATTTACTTTTATCACCAATTTTGCTTTGTTTTCTTGGTATCCTTAGTTGAAAGCTAAACCTAGGAGGTTCATATGCCAATTTCTTAGACCTTGAAGGCCCCCTATAATCTGAAAGCATTTTAAAATGTTTTCACCACTAGAGGGCATTAGTTCATGTGTTCCACATAGATAACATTGAGCTCACGCACGTGAATTTACAGAAGAGTGAGCACTGATTGGCTAAAATGCAAGTCTGTCAAATGAACTGAAATAAGGGAGCAGCCTGCAGAGGCTTAGATACAAGGTAATTACAGAGGTACAACATGTATTATTTTAAACAACAACAATTATGGTGTTGACTGTCCCTTTAAGCCCTTCAGGCATCTGTAACCCTTTTTCTTTATAGGCTTTTGAAATAGCCTGCACAATCCAGCAAGAAATTGTCATTTGTGATGGAGCTTGACCCTGACAAAGGCCCTTAGGAACAAATAATAATTATTTTGTCTTACGAATATCTTGAGTCCTTGAAACATAAATATGAAGACATCAGACCACATCCACACAATATAATGGTTTGTTTGAGAATCTGAGTTTTTTGGGTAAAATGAAGGTTTGTCCTGGTTTTTATGGAAGTCAGATACCACTTTAGGAAGGAATTCAGGAACAGTATGTAGGACCACCTTATCTTGATGAAACACATTGTTTGTGTCTTTAACTGACAGGACTTGAAGTTTAGATACTCGATGAGCCAATGTGATAGCCACTAGAAAAATGGTTTTAAAGGTGGGAAACCATAAGGAAACTTCACGTACGGGTTCAAAGGGTGATTCCAGAAGAGAGTCCAAAACCAACGACAGGTCCCAGGAATGGAATTTGTGTTTAGATAGATGGACGGATATGGGCCAAAGCTTGAAAAAATTTAATTATCAAAGGCTCCTGAGTCCACCTAATACCAAATATTGCAGATATTGCAGAAATTTGAACTTTAAGAGTTCTAGCACCGAGACCCTGCAGAAAGCCATTGTGTAGAAAATCAAGCAGATTGAATATCTTGATTGTTGCTGTAGAAATATTATGTGAAATCATCCATGATGAGAAGATGTCCCAGATGCGATAGTATGCTTTAGATTTAGTTCCATTTGAGCCTGTAGAAGTGTTTGAATGACAGGAGTTGAAACTTTCAATTGTTGTAATCTGGAGACTTCAGCAACTAGGCCACTAACCTGAATGGGTGTGGATTCAGATGAACCACTGGTCATTGGTTCAGCATGTCCTAAGAGATTGGGAGATACCATGGAGGTTCAATTGACAGTTTGTGTACCATTGGAAACCAAGGCCTGCGAGGCCAGAATGGAAGGATGAAAGCAAGAAATATCAAAAGTTGCTGCGCTGTGTCACCACCAGGGAATCCAAGCTGCTCTTGTCCTCTGAGTTAACCTAGCTTCTTTCACCTCCAAAATAAAAAGCTCACAACAGTGTAGCGAGTTTCAAACAGTATGGTAGGCGCACAAACAGGTTATACTTACTAGATTTCAGTTAAAATCAGTCTTTTATTAAAAACATCACAAAGGTGTCTTCAGATGCAGCTTCAGGTTTATTAAAATACAGAAGGGAAGGAAGACAATGAAGGTTGCCGACTCCAGAAGAATCATTTTCAACAGTCTCGGGATGAGAGGAATTGGAGGGAAGACATATATGAGATTGTATTACCAATTTTGGAGAAAGGCGTCGAGCCAGAAAGATAGGGAATATTCCAGAGCAGAGAAAGTTTCTAAGATGAGGAAGGCGGCACTCACCACAGGCAGGGCAGTCCCCAGCGACAACGGCAGAACGGTCCAAGGGCAAACCAGTAGAATGGTCAGGTAGGCAGGATTTGGCAACAGAAAAGCAGTCCAAGGGCACACCACTATAATGGTCAGGCAGGCAGGATTTGTCAACATTAAATCTGTCCAAGGGCACACCACTAGAATGGTCAGGCAGGCAGAATTTGGCAACAGAAAAGCAGTCCAAGGGCACACCACTAGAATGGTCAGGCAGGCAGGGTTCGTAACAAAGAGGCAATCCAGAATAACAGGGGTTAATAAGCAGAGCAGTCAGACAGGTAGGGTTCAGCAACAGTAAATCAATCCAGGAGTTAGGGGTTAAGAGGTAGAGTAGTGAGACAGACAGAGTTTCAGCAGCAATAATCAATCCAGCAAATATAGTATGATCTATCACACCCAGGAGCACACAAAGTAACACCTATACTTGGGCAGTGATAAATCGCACTGGAGACATTTAAATAGGCACAGGATTGGTGCCACAGAGTAAGACCGTCATCAGAGGGAGAGGACTTCAGCACCGCACGCATCCAGATCCAACACAGCCCTAGGCAACGAGCAAGGAAGGAGACATGCCCCTAGCAACAGCTATAGCGGTGCGGCGTGGTTGGAGTAATTTGACTTCTGCTCAAGTAGTCTGCCGTGAAATTCTCTGTCCCCGGGACATGGACTGCAGAGAGGAACTTAATGTGGCGATGTGCCCACCTGACCTCTCTCAAGGCATTTAAACTTCTGGTTTCTCCTTGAAACTGGAGATAAGCTGCAGCAGTCCTGTTGTCGGTGAGCATTTTTACTGCCTTTCCCTTCAACAGTTGCTGAAAGGCAAGGAGAGCCAAAAATACGGTCCTGATTTTCAGAATGTTTGATGGAAGAGACTGAAATTGTTTCTCCAATGTTCCTTGGGCAAAGTTGCCTTGGCAATGTGCTCCCCATCCAGTCTTGCTGGCATCTGTTTGTAGACTGATCCAATTCGGCTCCTGAAGAGGAAGTCCCTTGGATAGGTTCTTGGTCTGAAACCACCAGAGAAGGGATATTCTCAAACTCACATGTATCCTGATATGTTGGGATAGTCCCTTGATTCTTTTGATCTTTTGTAAGAAGTGCATCTGAAATGGCATTCTGCATCTGGCCCATCTCACGATATGACTTACTTAAGAACATATGACCCAGAAGCATCATCCATTGGCGAGCTGTGAGGTATTTGACAGGTATGGCAGAACAGCTGGAAATATTTCAGTAGAAATTTGATGCAAACGTCTGGAAGAGAAACAATCTTTTTGGGTATTGAAGTGTGCTCCTAGAAACACTAGCTTTTGACAGGATCGAAGCTTGCTCGTTTCAAAATGTATGTTCTAACCATGATCTTGAAGGAACTTGAGAAGGATAGACTTGTGGACATATGCATGTTGTGGTGAATTCGCCAGGAGAAGAATATCGTCTAGATAATGGATTACGAATAATCCTTTGAGACATAGTTCTGCTATGAGAGGAACTAACACCTTTGTAAAGACCCTTGGTGCAGTAGATATTCCGAAGGGAAGAGCTGAGAATTGAAAATGGAGGTCTGCGACCGTGAAACACAGGATCTTTCTGTGCAGTTCTGCAATAGGAATATGAAAGTAGGCATCTTTGAGATCTACAGAAAGCAGATAGGCTTTTAGTGGGATAAGATTAATTACTGAAAGAACAGACTCCATCTTGAAGCGCTGAACCCTGAGAAAGGTGTTAAGAACTCAAAGATCCAGAACATGCCACCAGGAACGTCCTTTTTTTTTCCAGTAAAAGAGGTGAGTAGAAGCCTTTACCGTGAGCTTGAATTGGTATCTGTTGAATAACACTGTTGCACATAGGTTTGCTGATAAACTCGAGATTGGCCTTCAGTTTCACAGGATCCCTGGGGAGTGGAGATTTTACTAATCAAGGAAGACCTATTTTTTTCCGGGAACTCCAGATTGTACCTGGCTTGAAGAATCTACAGAACCCATCGGTCTGATATACTGGACGCCCACCATCATTGCTTTTTAACCTGAAAGAAAGGAAAGGACTTACCACGTCCCCTGTCTCTAAACTGAAAGTTAGATCTTCCATCCTGAGATTGGAAAAATTCTCTTTGTGAGGAAACTTTAAAATTTTGATGCAGAATGCATTACCTGTGGGCAAAAGAGGGCCATTTCCGGCCTCTGGAAACCTGTGGGAGAAAAGGACTCTTACCTCCTGTTCTCTTAGATATTAAAGTTTCCAATTGCTTACCGAATAGCATATCCCCTTCAAAGGGAAGACTCCGCAAATTCAGCTTGGAACCTGGGTCAGCCTCCCAATGTCGTAGCCATAGGGCCCTTTTGACAAGGTTAGCTGTAGCCATAAACTTTGCATTAAGTTCCAAAATATTGGCAGCAGCTGATAAGCAGAAAGAGGTTACCACATTAAAATCTTAAAGAAAAAAATGTAACATTGTCATTGTCTTGCAAAGTTAAAAGACCATGCCTCAGTAGCTTTAAGGGTTGAAAACAGGGCAAGCAGGTAATGAAATAAGTCCCCTTGTTGAAGAGAAAGTCTTTTTAAATTCTGCCCCATTTTTTTTTATCCATGACATCTTTAAATGATCCTTTTTGAATGTCTAGCAATTGCAGCGTTAATTATGGGAGCAGAAACAAATTGGTTATGCAAAGATTTTTCCAAGGGAAATTGTTTATATATTTTATCAGGAACTCCAAACCGTTTATCTTATTTTGCAAAAACATTTAAATATATAGACTTCAAAATATCAGAAGCAAGAAAGAACTGATTTGGTGCAGAATTTGAATTAAACCAATCAGATGGTGCTTGAGACAGTTAATCTTCAATGCCCAGGGAACTCGTAATCCTTTTAATAAACTCAGAAATATTTGCAGTTCACCATAGGTAAGTCAGATTCTAAATCTTCACCATCAGGGGCACAATTTTTCCAAGTTATCCATAGAACCCATAGGTGATTGAGAAAAGCTTCCACCATAAATCTGCCCAATAGACTCTTTACAAAGTTTCTTGTCTTGCCAGCAAGGGTTAGCACAAAGGGAACAGGTGGGCATAGACTGGGCTGAATTGCTAATTAAAAGGCAAAAAAAAAAAGCCATAAATAAAAAGCATTACTAAGAGAAATGCACACACATAATAAAAATCCATACCTTATAGTTGCCCCTGATTCCTCCTGGGCTGTAACAGATTGAAGCTCAAGCTGAGGTTAATCCCCTTCACCATCCATGATAAGGCTGGATCTGCAGAATATGCAGATGTTTTAAGTCGTAGAAGCTTATAAAACAATAATCCCTTTTTGCATCTAAGTGCTATAAAAGAGTACTCACCGGTAAACAGAAACGTTAGACTACAGATGCTGTTTTGCAGTTTAAAATCTTCATGAGGGAGAAGGTACGCTGCAAGTTAAAAGCTACGCCAAGGTTTAAATAGATTTGCCCACGCATGTGAAAATGACATCACAGTGACAGTGGCGTCACAGTAACATGGCGGCCCCCACTAGGAAACCGTAGGGAATGGTATTCCACTGCCTATCACCACAATAGTGACCGTGGTCACAGAAGAATGGCGTCAGACAGCTGGGAAGATTGCCAGCTCTTAGGAAATAGCCAAGGTACACTACTAAACAAGGGAATGGTTGTTGCCCAGAAGGAAGTAAAGGAGAGGGACTCCTAGCCCTGTCCACCTAGCAGACTGGACAGAACTAGGAGGAGGAAGGGGTGGTGTTCCACTGAATCTTTAATGGTAAATGAGGGGAGTGGATAGCTCTGTCCATGCTCCTCAGGAGCGGGGGTCTCACTGGTAAGTATTACCAGGAGGGTCAAGATATACAGAATATACATTCTTATACCCTCACCCATGACAGTGCAGGACCCCCTGAAATGTGGGGCCCAGGGAGGGTGCGGGTGCCCCTTGCACCGTGTTACTTACATGGGGGTAATGATGTATCAAAATGGTTTAACTCATCTGTGCTCTCCCACATGAATACTGTAGCACTCAGCATACTAACATTAAAGGGACAGTAAAAAAAAAAGGGAAAGTCAAAATAAACCTTCATGATTCAGATAGAACATGCAATCTTAAACAACTTTCCAATTTACTTCTGTTATCAAATGTGTTTTGTTCTCTGGGTATCTTTTACTGAAAAGTAAAACTAGGTAGGCTCATAAGAGCCCAGGAGTGTGCACGTGTCTTTAGTACACTATGGCAGCGGTGTTTTGCAACATTATTTGTAGTTTTTGTTATATAATATTGCAAAACACCGCTGCCATAGAGTACTAAAGACACGTGCACACTCATGGGCTCTTATCAGCCTACATAGTTTTACTCTTCAATAAAAGATACCAAGAGAAAGAAGTAAATTTGATAACAGAAGTAAATTGGAAAATTGTTTTGCTCTATCTGAATCTTGAAAGTTTAATTTTGACTGTACTGTCCCTTTAATTTAACATACAAGTGCAAAAATACAGGCAGTATGGAATGTTGGTACTGCTCCATAATGCCTGTAGTTTTGCACTTGACTTGGAATCTGACACAGAGTTTTTGCAAATAAATATTTTTTTATGAAATTTGTCTTTCATAATTCAGACAGTGCATACAATTTTAAACAGCTTTCCTATGTACCTAAATTATTAGATTTGCTTCATTCTCTTGGTATCCTTTGTTGAAGGTGAATCTGAACCTATCAGGTGAGTCAATGACAAAAGGCATATAAGTGCAGCCACCAATCAGCAGCTATCTCCTAGTAGTGCATTGCTGCTCCTGAGCCTATGTATGTTTTTAACAAAGAATAGCAAGTGAAAAAAAAAGCAAATCTGATAATAGTAGTACATTTGAAAGTTGTTAATAATTGCTTGCTCTAGCTGAATTGTGAAAGTAGGTTTTATGTCCCTTTAAAAAATACTGTAACTTAAAACACCAATGAGCAAAAAATTAAAACAAAAAAGAAAATCTATGAATTATTTATATACTGTAGTATGCTAATATCTCAGAGGGAGCATATATAGTAATGTTTGTTATAAACTATCCCAGCCTAAGGCCAATCACAATATATATATATCAGGTAGTTTTATAAATTGGAGCATCTGAAGTTCTACAATTTTAATTTGTTTAGACTCATGAGTTTAGTTTGCTATTTCTGCCCTCAGCAGAGCATCTTAACAATTTTGATATTATCACAAACTTGTCATTCAGATTTTTTTCAACTATGTTAAATTATTTATCTAAATTTAACTTAATTGATTAACTTGATCTTGTTTTCAGACTCCAAGCAATTATTCCTTTTCTGAGAATTCTAAAATAATGTTCTTCTGAAGAATGAAAACATTTGTTCTGAATAATACTAAAAGCTATGCACTAATTTTGTAATTCATAAATATATTTTATTGCCATAGAAATACCTATGAACATAATTTCTGTTTATTTATCAAACACAATTATTTAAAATATAATTTCTCTTTCTGTTACTGTGCATCTCAACAAAGGTAGTTTATCATGTCTTTGCATAAAAGGTACATTAGTATTTATATTTAAATAAATTATTTATATAAAGATGATAGATCTCTGAGTAGATATATGATGCTATGACTAAACGGGACAGTAAAGTCAAAATTAAATTGTCATTGCATAGATAGAACATACATACATATATATTTACTGGCAACACACAGTTCCCATAGACCACAATGCAAATTCACTTTTCAGTGCCGGTTTTTTTTCTAACACCGCACACCGGCCAACTTTAAAGCCCCCAAACTGCCTAGTGCAGTTATTTTATTTATTTTAAAAATGCTACATATTTTTATAAGAAAACTATAATGCCCTCTATTTTGAGGGCATTTGGGGGCACTTTTAGAAAATTAACCAGAGATCTAATCTCTGGTTAATTTTCTGAGCACTTGTAATGGTTGGGTTTTTATTGCTCACCTGCAAACGGGCAATGTTGCCCTTTGTGTGTGCGCGTTAATTTAGCACTCCACTTGTAATCTAGTCCAAAATAAGATAAAAATAACTATATTACATATATAGTTAATATTGGAACTCTACAGTTGTTAAATAAGTGATAACAAAGCTGTAATATGGATCATATGGAAATTGCTGAAAAGGAAATTAAAATTGATATATGGGCAACTTTTGAACCTCAATTATAACTAGAGACATATTATAGTGTCGGCCACTCAGAGACTTTCAATCTTACAAGTAGTTTCTAATGAAGATAAATTACCCTATTTATGAAATGTCATGGGGATAAAGTTCCCAGCTAGGAACCTGTCTGCCACATTCATAGCAGGCAACTCACCATCTGTCAACTCCATTTAACATAGCACAAACAAATGCTTTTGTAGCCCCTGACCATTGATCTTGTGCAATCAATTGCTTCTATCTAGGCATTATTTTACTGGCTTTATACTATTGAATGTTTACTGTTTAGTTTCCCTCCGAAAAAGTTGCCCTATGTATGATATTCTTCATAGCAAATGGACTGGTCTATTTCTCTCTCTCTCTCTTTCACTCTCTCTCTCTCACTCTCTCTCTCCCTCTCTCTCTCTCTCTCTCTCTCTCTCTCTCTCTTTAATGCCCCAACTGTGAAGATGATGTTTGCTGACACCTCTTGTCTGCATTTCTTTTTCATAGCCAATACTGTAGTACTGAATAATTTTCAGTATAGGTAGTGGTTTGAACAGGAAAAACAACTATTTCAAAAGTCAAAATAAAGCTCACATTGTGGGCCACTTCAAATACCAGCGCACAGTTTTGTGCTCCACTCGTAATCTGGCCCTTAGTCGTTATCTTAGCGGCATCACATTAGAATATAAATAATATTCTTAAACTCATCTTCATCTATGTTTCTGTATTGCTTTCAGATTATTGTAGCTGTCAAGCTAATGGATTAATTTGCATTTCTGTGTCATTGTAGTTTATTATATTTTTTCATTTACAATTGACATCAACTTTATTGAGCAATTTTTTTTCCCCTTCTCCTATGGGGCCATGCTCAATCCACAACGTTTCTTTCTATTTCATCTTTTTTTTTCTAATACATTTCAAATATAGATATAAAATATTCTCATGATTTTTGTTATTTGTTTAGTAAAAATGT
The DNA here is from genome assembly GCF_027579735.1 of Bombina bombina. NCBI lineage: Eukaryota > Metazoa > Chordata > Amphibia > Anura > Bombinatoridae > Bombina > Bombina bombina. The sequence continues at coordinate 1,197,774,235 of NC_069501.1, read as the reverse complement.
CAACCAATATTTTTGCTTCTTCTTTTTTTTTTTAAATTTGCATTTTATTTTTAATTGAAATCCAAATTTAAAGTATCCAAAGTATCAAAAAGTGTTGTTTATTATTAGAAAATAAACTATTGTTGATGGGGAGTATTGAAATAGGGTTAAAATGTTCAATCTTTCCAAACTAAAATAGTGTTTTACCTTTGAACTGTCAATAAAAAAATATTATAAATATACCTGTTTGTGCTTCCTTTAAACGTGTAATAAGGCAAAATGATGTAGTGTTAATATGCTAGAATAAGAGTTGTTTGCCAAAGCAAAACATAAAAATTTCCAAATAATGACCCTGATACATGCTACACATTTAGGGCAAGATTACAAGTGGCAATTATTGTATTTTTTTTGCTTGCCCGCTAACTGCGCTCAAATCTTAGCACAGCGAGATTAGCATACGTATTACAAGTTGAAAGTAAAGATTAAAAAAGTTAGTGCTAACTTCAAGCCTTCAGATATTGCGACCAAAGTAAATCTTTTTCCCCACAGAGTTCTAAGGGGTGCATAAAAAAACTATTACATATTGCTTGCGTGCTAGCCCAACATTGCGCTATACCAACTGCGCTAAACCAGAAGGTGCTTTAGGAATACTTTAAATTCCTTGTTCTTCACATTGAAAAAAATATTTCTTTTTATCTTAAAATATATATTTTTTTAAGTCTTGTGGAGCCTCAAAAATTCGATTAGTCTAAATCTTTCAAAAAGGAAATTCATTTTCAGTGAATATACTTTGGCTATATATATAGCTATTGAAAGAGAGAGATATATTGTATATACAGATATACCTATATAGAAATACTTATTTTAAAGTAATAAAAACATCTAAGTGAAGAACATAGGAATTTCGAGCATTTCTGTTTGTCACATTAAAATTAATAGAAATAATGTTGCATGTTTCAATGTATTCGACTGGAAGGGGATCAAAAGAATATATATATATGTCTATATATGTGTATGAATGTGTATTTATAGATTTAAATATGTATGTGTAGTCAGAAAACAAAGTAGACATCCAGATGTAGTTCCAATTAAAAACGTAAGTTTATTCAAAACTTAAAAACAACGGCATGCAAGCCAGTTAAGGTACAGTGTTAGACAAAGACATCCCAGTCTAACGCGTTTCAGCTTGTTGAAGCCGTACTCACAGACCTGTGTATATATATATATATATATATATATATACACTGTATATATGTGTTTATGTGTATATATATATATATATATATATATATACAGGTCTGTGAGTACGGCTTCAACGAGCTGAAACGCGTTAGACTGGGATGTCTTTGTCTAACACTGTACCTTAACTGGCTTGCATGCCTTTGTTTTTAAGTTTTGAATAAACTTACGTTTTTAACTGGAACTACATCTGGATGTCTACTTTGTTTTCTGACTACACATACATATTTAAATCTATAAATACACATTCATACACATATATAGACATATATATATATATATATAAATATAGTATAGTATAGACAGGCTAATCAACCTCTCCCGATGTTCTGTATCTGCTGCACCTCTCTGTAAGTCCCTTCACTGACTCCCCATTCACAGCAGAGTTAAATTCAAAATTCTCACCCTGACCTACAAAGCCCTCACCAATGCTGCCCCACCCTACCTGTCCTCCTCACGCATTAACAAATATACTCCAGCCCACCCCCTAAGATTCAACAATGACCTGCTCCTTGCTTCCTCTATAATCACCTCCTCCCATACTAGACTACAGGACTTCTCTCCAGCTGCACCAACCCTCTGGAATACACTTCCTAGAGCTATCAGACTTTCTCCTAACCTGTCCTTCTTTAAACGCTCCCTAAAAACCTTTGTCCAGGAAAGTTTATCACCCAACTCAGTAACAAATTAATTTCACTTACCTAACAGTTGACCTCATCTAACTCCTTATTAACATAATTCTCACCTTTGCAGTCCCCACCTCCTGTTTTCCATCCTCCTACCCATCTAGATTGTGAATTCCCACAGGAATAGGGTCCTTAATTCCCCCTGTATTTGCCTGTAAAATGTTGTCTTATATTGTATTGTTTCACCGTTGTACTTTTATCTTTGTACCCATGGACAGCGCTGCAGAATCTGTTGGCGCTTTATAAATAAATAATAATAATAATAAAAATGATAATATATAAAAATGTATACATAGACACATTTAGACACATATATATATATATATACACCCACACAGAACAGTACCAGCGCAAAATAATGAAATGAACGTAATATACAATATTTAAATACACTTTTCAAATATACTTAGCATAAGATTATTTCAGTCCCATACAAAAACACAACATAGATAAATAGAGTGTATAGGGCACCACTGATCTGTTAAATTGGATATTTAAGGATATCGGGTAGTCCACAGGAATTAAAAGATCCCTTAGGTCCCTGAGACGATATCCTCCGGTCTTTGTTCACCACGCTTCCACTCTTGCAGTATTCACTGCTGATACACATTTTTGCTATATATACTGTATATACATTGGAGCCCTTCCCAGTGAAAAAACTTGCCATTTACCATATCCCCTTTAACCCTTTTAAACATTTCTTAATAATATATATTTTTTAATTTTTTTAATTAAAAAGTATGTATATGAGTGCAATTGTTTATTTAAATATTTGTTTTAATGTGTTTTGTAGAAATTATTTCTTAACCTTTACACTTTTTAACCTTTACACATAATATTCAAGTGGAGTTTTGTTTTTCGCTATTTACCATGGTGACAAAATCCATTGAAAATATAGGTTGTACTAGAGCAAAGATGGCTGCACTAACTGTCACGCCGCGCTGCTCTAGCAGTTTCTAGGGGCGCGCCATCTCCTTCCCTGCTCGTTGCCAGGGGCAGTGTCGGCTCAGATGCGTGTGGCGCTGACAACATCGCTGCACGCTCCTGATGCCGGTCAGACCTCAGTGGCATGAATCCTGCACCTATTTAAACTTTTCACAAACGATCTGTCACTGCCCAAGTATAGCTGTTACTTTGTGTACTCCTGGGTGTGACAGATCGTTCTTTCTAAGTGCCTAAATACTGTTACTGAACCTGCCTGCCTGACTAATCTCCTGCCTTAACCCTTAAACTGCTGATTGATTACTGTTGATGAACCTGCCTGTCTGACTACTCTACCTGCCTTAACCCTTAAACTGCTGGATTGATTACCGTTGCTGAGCCTGCCTGTCTGACTACTCTACCTGCCTTAACCCTCAATCTGCTGGACTGCTTTGCTGTTGCCAAACCCTGCCTGCCTGACCATTCTAGTGGATTATCCTTGGACTGGTTTGCTGTTGTCAAACTCTGCCTGCCTGACTCTTCTAGTGGTTTATCCTTGGACTGCTTTGCTGTTGCCAAAACCTGCCTGCCTGACCATTCTAGTGGTTCATCCTTGGACTGCTCTGCTGTTGCCGCTGGGGACTGTCCTGCCTGTGGTGAGTGCCGCCTTCCTCATCTCGCTAACTTTCTCTGCTCTGGGATATTCCCTATCATTCCGGCTCGACGCCGGTATAACAAGACTACTGGCCGAGATTGGTCTGATAGAGGAGTATCCCACGAGCATTACACTACCCCAATTCTGGTAAATGAGATGTACCATGGACTTGTAATATCAAGTTGTGCGCTAATGTTAGCTTGGTCCAGCGACTTTGCTTATCGCGACTCATGCTATCATTAGCGTCACTTGTAATCTGGACATTAATGTTTAGTGTCGGAGCTCATTTATTTACTGCATTAGCTGGCCAAAGCATTGTAAAAAATACACTCAAGATGTTTTAAAAGGTGTATGTCAATGGCCAACAAAACTTTGCTAAAACAGGTAAAAATTACAACCCTTTAGAAATCATCTAAAAAAAATATATGGGTATATTGGCAGATACATTAATAAGAGGCTACTGAAGTAAATTCTACTGAAGTAAAAAATCTGATAGTCTCACTGAGCATATTGCCCACATGTAGAAATAAATAATGGTGCAACTAAGCTACATTTTACAACTGTATCTTTCGTACGTTCTTTATAATTTGCTCATTAGTCATGGTACCTGTGTTTATTAGAAAGTGCATATTATATTAAGAAATAATTAGGTTTATTTGTAATGAGCCAACAGATTCCTCAGCACTTTATAGGGGGCACAATAGGTAAAGACAGGGAAAGGCATACTGGACTTAAAGGCCAAGGATTGAGCACACATGGCTGACCAGACTCTAGTGTTTTAAAGTCAAATGACAGGCATCATCTGGCTGCTTTTGTGATTGTGGTCACTTGTTGAGTACTAAATACCTTTGTGTCAGATTACAAGTGGCTTATTTGCCCATTTGCGAGCACACAATAATTAACCAGCCAATACAAGTGGCTAGTTATTGCTACAGAGAGCTTGCGGTTGCAATTAGCAACCGCAAGAGATCCAATCACTGGTTCATTTTCAGAAGTGTCCCAAATGTCCTCAAAAAGGAGCTTTTTTTTTAAAACCAATTGCAGTAGGAGGTTTTTGGGGTCTAAAGTTGGTGGGAATGTGGTGTAAGAAAAAAAAACGCACTGAAAAGTGCCTTTACGTTGAGGTCTATGGAAACAATATGTTTCCAGTAAATATATATTTATATAAATATATACATATATATTCATGTGTTAATATGTGTATATACACATATGAATACATAAATATATATGTATATATTCATATACATATATATTTACAAACTGCTGCCTATCGCTGTGCTACTTACCCCCTTTGTTGCGTGAAGTTCTGATGCTGTCTCTGACACCTATGGAAGTGCGCTCTACTTGTAATTACTTGTAATACCACATTAGCGTGTGCTAATATTACACAGTGGAACGCTAATATCGTTTGCATGCAAGCAATATTTTGCGTTCCCCTTGTAATTTAGCCCTTTGTTGGTAATTTAATACGTTTTGTTTAAGACCAAAATGTCAGGGTGCCAGGAATCAGACTGAGATGAGAAGTGCAAAAATAATCACACCTTTATTAATAGCAAAAAATAATAAAAAGTCCACAAGTCAAATAACAAGCCAGGAATCAAAACCAGAGCTGGTAGACAGACAAGCCGAGTCAGGAGCCAAAGCGAGTAGTCAGACGAGCCGGAATCAGGAACAAGGAGAACAGCAGAGTCAGGAACATGCTAGGGATCAGGAACCAGGAGGGACATCAGACAGCCAGGTAATACACAGGAGCTCTCACAAACAGGTCTGAGACAACACAAGGGCAAAGCATACTGAACAGAGGCCCTTTAAATAATAAGTGATGACATCACAATTCTGAGACTGCATCCTGTCTCACATGGATGATGTTTACCAGTCTGGCCATAAAAGGAAATGCAGGAAATGAGCAGCATCACACAGTATGCACCAGAGTCAGCGGAGAGGTGAGTAAAATGGCTGCCAGCAGCACATGGCAAACAAAACAGGGAAAAAACCCTGACAGTACCCTCCCTACAACGACCCCTCCCCCACGGGAGGACAAAAGGCTTATTGGGGAAACGGGCATGGAAGGCACGGAGGAGGGTGGGAGCATGAACATCAGAGGAGGGAACCCATGAACGCTCCTCCAGACCGTAGCCCCTCCAGTGAACCAAATACTGTACACAGCCCCTGGACATATGAGAGTCAATAATGCTGCTGTCCTCATACTCCTCATGGTTGTCAACAAAGATAGGATGGAGACGAGGCGTAGGCCACAGGATTGACCCATCGGAGTATTCAAAAAGGACCAACATAACGGGGAGCCAGTTTATTGGAAGGCACACGAAGGTTCAAGTTGAGGAAGGACAGCCAAACTCTCTCACCAACCTAGTAGAAAGGCGCAGGCAGATGCCTACAATCAGCCTGGAACTTTTGGCGCTGCATAGAACGATGAAGGCAGTCCTGAATCTGCACCCACGTGGAACGGAGTTGCCGGAGATGCTCCTCCAAAGCCGGAATACCCTGAGACATGAATGAATCAGGCAACAAGGATGGTTGAAACCCATAATTTGCCATGAAAGGGGATAACTTGGAGGAAGCATTAATAGCACTATTACAAGCAAACTCTTCCCAAGGTAACAGTTCAGACCAATTATTGTGGTGATCTGAGACATAGCAAAGGAGGAACTGTTCCAGAGCTTGATTAGACCGTTCCGCAGCCCCATTGGATTGAGGGTGATATGCAGAGGAGAAGGAAAGCTGGATCCCCATTTGAGCACAAAAGGAACGCCAAAATCTGGAGACAAACTTGCTAACCCGGTCCGACACTATCTCCTTGGGTAACCCATGTAAACGGAAGACCTCCCGGGCAAAAATTGAAACAAGCTCCTGAGCGGTAGACAACTTTTTCAAGGGAATGCAAAGTGACATTTTAGAAAAACGGTCAACCACCATAAGGATAACAGTATTGCCATTGGAAACAAGGAGCTCGACAATGAAGTCCATGGAAAGATGTGTCCAAGGACGCTCACCATTAGCAATAGGTTGAAGAAGACCCACAGGAAGATGTTGAGGAGTCTTATTCTGTGCACAAACTGAGAAGGAGGCAACATACGCAGCAACATCAGAACGAAGACCTGGCCACCAGAATTGTCGAGTGACAGACCAAATCATTTGGTTCTTGCCTGGGTGACCTGTGGCTTTAGGATAGTGGTAAGTGTGCAAACGTTTAGTTCGAATACTCTCAGGAACAAAACACTTACCACTAGGTTTCTCAGGAGGTGCATTGGTTTGTGCAGCCAGGATCTCCACCCCCAAGGGAGAAGTCAAATTAGTATGTATAGTAGCCAAAATATGGTCAGGAGGTATAACTGGAGTAGGTACAGACTCCTCCTTGGACAGAGGCGAAAATTGTCGAGAGAGGGCATCAGCCCTAACATTCTTACTAACAAGCAGGTAGGAGACCACATAATTAAACCGAGACAAAAATAGCACCCATCTGGCCCGTGACAGAGCATCAGCAACATACTCCTCCATATCATAATTCTCCGCACCAGATAGAGGGTAAACCCGGCCCCAAGGAGGAATGGCTCTGGGTTGCAGGTCTATGGCACAATCGTAAGACTGGTGAGGAGGCAACGTACCGGCACGCACCTTGTCAAAAACGTCTAGGAACTCTCGGTACTCCTCTGGCAATTGAGATACTGAAGAAGTGCACAAGACTTTAACTGGTTACTGAAGACAAGTGGAAATACATTGTGGAGACCAAGACAAAATTTCGGACCTGTGCCAGTTGAGACTGGGATTGTGCTTTTGGAGCCAGGGATAACCCAGAACAACAGGGAAATGTGGAGAGTTTATCACCTGGAACTGGAGGGTTTCAAAATGGAGATCCCCAACAGCCATGGATAACGGAGCAGTTTCGTAAGTAACGAGTGCGGGCTGAAGGGGCCTGCCATCAATGGTCTCAATAGCAAGCGGAACAGACTGAAGCAAAACAGGAATGGAGTACTTTGATACAAAAGCACTGTCAATGAAATAGCCCGCAGCCCCTGAGTCAACAAGAGCCTGGGTGACTATGGAGGAGTCCACCCAGGAAAGGACAACCGTGACCAAAGGTTTCTTCTTTAGCGGTCCCAGGGACGAGGATAAACCACCCAAGGTCTGCGCCCGACAGGACCTTCGGTGTGAACGTTTCCTGGACGAGTAGGACAAGACTTCAAAAGGTGGCCCTGTAACCCACAATAGAGGCAGAACCCCTCCCTCCTCCTAAAGTCCCTCTCCGCCATGGAGAGACACGTGAATCCCAACTGCATCGGCTCAGCAGTACCTGGTGACTCGGGACCAGGAGGCATGGGAGGAGAGGGAGGCATGGGTGGGAACGAACACATAGGAAACAACGGAACAGGAGGCTTCCGCAAGCGCTCCTTGAAAGAGCGCCTTTCACTTAGTCTGATGTCAATTAGGATCAAAAAAGACACCAATGCCTCGAGATCTTCTGGTAAATCTCTGCAGCAACTTTGTCTTTAATCGCATCAGAGAACCCATGAAAGAAGACTGCAACAGGGGCTTCATTGTTCCAACCTACCTCTGCGAAAAGCGTACGGAACTCAATGGGATACTGAGCAACAGATCTTGTACCTTGCTGAATGGACATGAGTCGTTTAGCAGCAGAGGAGGAGCGAGCCGGAACATCAAATACCCTTCGAAAGGAGGCCACATATTCAGGGTAATTTGAAATCACAGGTTTATTAGTCTCCCACAAGGGATTAGCCTAGGCAAGAGCTGTGTCAGAGAGTAACGAGATGAGAAATTCCACCTTAGCTCTGTCAGAGGGAAACGCCTGAGGTAACATCTCAAAGTATATACCCACCTGGTTCAAAAACCCTCTGCACTGATTAGATTATGGCTGAGGTAGAGGTGCAGAACCGGACATGCTCCTGGTAGGACTAGGTGCAGCAGCGGAAACCGGAGCAGCCATAACTTGCGGGACACTTTGGTCCAACTGTGCAGTGCGAGTCAGCAGGGTTTGCAGGGCTAGTGCAAAGTGATCCAAGCGGTGATCCTGTTCATCCATCCTGGAAATTATGGCAGGTAAAGGTGTTTTATTAGCACCATCAGGATTCATGGCCCTTGCGTAATGTCAGGGTGCCAGGAATCAGACTGAGACGAGAAGTGCAAAAATAATCACACCTTTATTAATAGCAAAAAATAATAAAAAGTCCACAAGCCAGGAATCAAAACCAGAGCTGGTAGTCAGACTTGCCGAGTCAGGAGCCAAAGCGAGTAGTCATACGAGCCAGAATCAGGAACAAGGAGAACAGCAGAGTCAGGAACAAGCCAGGGATCAGGAACCAGGAGGGACGTCAGACAGCCAGGTAATACACAGGAGCTCTCACAAACAGGTCTGAGACAACGCAAGGGCAAAGCATACTGAACAGAGGCCCTTTAAATAATAAGTGATGACATCACAATTCTGAGACTGCATCCTGTCTCACACGGATGATGTATACCAGTCTGGTCATAAAAGGAAGTGCAGGAAATGAGCAGCATCACACAGTATGCACCAGATCAGCAAGAGAGGTGAGTAAAATGGCTGCCAGCAGCACATGGCAAACAAAACAGGGAAAAATCCTGACACAAAACCAGTTAGACCTTAACATTTGCAAGTCTAATCCTTTGCTCAGTGGCTTTAATGTTTTTTTAAGCATATTCAAATGTTATTTTTGTGCAAGACGTAGGGATTGTCCAGGATATGCGAGTCCCTCACTTTTCAAAACCTTTTCCAGTTCTACAAGTAGACAATGGTTTTCTAATCCATTTTGTAGTGACATATCTTGGCTGTTTTCACATTTAATTTTTTCAATGTAAAATGAACAGTTTATTTCTTATCCCAGATTTATTTAGGATGACGGACAGACCCTGCTCTTGTTGGATTGGTTTTGCAAGAGCAAATAGCGGATATGCACACACACTTGCGTGTATGTCATGGGAGAAGCAGACATTTCCTTGCTCACCACGAATGCAGGTGAACAGCTTATAAACCATGGAGCTATTCACCACTAATAGGTTCTTAAATACCCACTAAATACAGTAGAAATTAATATTTGTCAAATACACAACAAAAATGACAATGAAATAGCACTTACTTTGTATTTGAAATGAGCAGTAGAATATTTTCTGGCAAATTTCAAAGTTGATCCAATTATTCCTCCCCCTGTACCATGTGACAGCCATCAGCCAATTGCAAAATGCATGTACATATATACTGTGCACTTTTGCACATGCTCAGTAGGAGCTGGGACCTCAGAATGTGTGCATAAAAAAAGATTGTGTATGTTTTGATAATATATATATATATATATATATATATATATATATATATATATATATATATGTTTTTTGGTTGGGGTATTTCTTTTTTAATTGCATTCTTTATCTGAATTATAAAACATTAAAAGGACAATAAACTCAAAAATTAGACATTCATGATTTAGACAGAGCATACAATTTTAAACAACTTTCTAGTTTACTTAAATTATTTAATTTGCTTCCTTATCCTTTGCTGAAAGGAATATCTAGGTAAGCTCAGGAGCAGCAAAGAACCTAGGTTCTAGCTGCTGATTGGCGGCTGGCACTGCATATATATACCAATTGTCATTGGCTCACACATGTGTTCAGTTAGAAACCAGTAGTGCATTGCTGCTCCTTCAACAAATTATACCAAGAGAATGAAGCAAATTTTAAAATAGAAGTAAACAGGAAAGTTGTTTAAAATTGTTTGTTCTACCTAAATCATGAACTAAATATGTTGAGTTTCATGTCCCTTTAATTTTGTCTTTAATGGCCCTTTAAATGACGAGCTATATACCTTGTGCCGTTTATATCGTTCTACAGAATGTTTGGAAAAAATGTGATATCTCTGCATCCTATTAATTAAAATGTTCATGCTCTTAATTTTGCTTAAAGATTTTCAAGAAGTGAAAATAGAGAATATTAAATGTCTCCATCTGCTATGCTACTGTCAAAAGAATTCTTTTAAATGACACATTTTAGACAAGTCTCTGGGAGCGGTTATTAAATGCACTCATGAGTGACTAGTGTCTTTTATTCTAGTCCTGTGCCAAGGCCATTCATTTCAACTTAATTTTTCTAAGCACACACCATTTCAATTTCCTGCAGACATATGACTCTAATATTTTATTTTACAAATAGTCCGGCCTTCAATTTTTTTCTGACACCACTTGCATCTTTGTTAAATTAATGTAAAATCATTTCTTTTTACCTAAAATGTTTTTTGTTGATGTTGCAAAAATAATTAAATCATACAATATGCAACCTATTAGCAGAATTTGATGACTGGTATTATGCACACACATTATCTTACTATTAAACCCATTAACCCTTTTGCTGCTAAGCTTTTTTTGTGCAAGACGTAGAGATTGTCCAGGATATGTGAGTCCCTCACTTTTCAAAACCTTTTCCAGTTCTACAAGTAGACAATTTCTTATCCAAGATTTATTTAGGATGACTGGCAAACCCTGCTCTTGTTGGATTGGTTTTGCAAGAGCAAATAACGGATATGCACACACACTTGGTCACCCAGTGTTGAGTTAATTTTGAGTTTTTTTGGCTACCTACATTTAAGACCTACTGTAATTCAAATTCCATTGAGTAAACCACAATGTAATTGTGGAAGCAAAAATAATACAAACTTTACACCTGCACCAGGACGCAACACCAAATTGGACAGCTATATTGAAAGCTTCCGGTTGAGAACTGCATCCCTGATTAGCACACAACAGAAAAAAATAATGTATAACCTCTCATATTTAGAAAAAAAAAACGCTATAAAAGCTTAAGAAATAATGAAAATATTACCATGAAGCCTGTGAATAAGGGAGGAACAGTGGTGACCATGAATACACAGGGCTGCATAAACAGAGGGAAATAGACAATTATCAGATAAAACTTATTACAAAAAACTGGAAAAGGACTCCACCTAGAAATACACTTTGCAACTTAGAAAAATAATAAAAACATTCCCTAAACACACACAACAAAAACTGGACAAACAACTGCCCTCTAACCCTAGCATTGGGACATTTTACTTGCTCCCAAAAATCCACAAACCAGGGAACCTAGGGAGACCAATAATAATAGGCATGGACACTCTGACTGAGCAAATATCTGGCCTAGTGGAGAATATTCTTAAGCCTTTAGTTATTAACACAACTAGCTTTATAAAAGACACCACTGATTTTCTTAACAAAATCAGCCAGAAAACAGAATTGCCAGAAGATATCATACTTGTGACAATGGCCGTGGATTCCCTGTACAGCAATATTCCACATAAAGATGGTATTGATGTCTACTTAAACTTCCTTTCCTCCGACAGCCCTAACCAGACATATAGTGCTTCTACAGTCAGTAAACTTACAGAATTTATACTTACCCACAATTATTTCATCTTCAATAATTCCATCTATCTACAAACCATGGGAACAGCCATGGGCACCAAAATGGCACCACAGTATGCAAACCTCTTCATGGCTGACTTAGAACACAGATTCCCAGCTACTCATTCTCACAAACCCTTTAAATATTTTTGCTACATAGATGATATTTTCATCATATGGACAAAAGGAGAAAAAACCCTACAACATTTTCATAAATCATTTAATCTATTTCATGCATCAATCAAACTTAAAATGAACTTTTCTAAAGACTGTGTCAGCTGCCTTGATACAACAAAATCCATCACAAATAGCAAACTGCACTCATCTGTATACAGGAAATTAAACAATAAATGCAGCTACCTCCACAGCTACAGCTCCCACCCCAATCACATTAAAAAATTCATAATCTACAGTCAAGCTACCAGATATCACAGAATTTGCTCAGATACCATGGACCGTGACAAACACCTCATCACACTGTCCCAATCATTCAGAGAAAAAGGTTAAAAAACAAGGGTTATAAAAAAATAAATAAAATAACTCTGCCCTTAATACTCCACGTGAACACTTACTACAATACAGGGAGAAGAAAAACATATCACATATCGCACTAGTAGTCAAATACAACCCTGCTCTAGAAGGGATACGAAAAATCATAAAAGACTTATAACCACTACTCATAAAGGATCCCACACTCAAAAAAAATCTTTCCACAACCCTCAATCCTGGCATTCAGACAACCACCGAACCTAAAACAGAAACTGGTCCACAGGAAGCTACCCTTGAGAAAAAGAACACTCAGAATGGAACCAAGCGCTGCAATAGAGCTCTCTGCAAACTATGTCAACACATTTGTGAAAGCAGCACAACAAATAATAATAATAAATCCTATAACATTAAAGGGGCATACTCATATCAAGCTGCAAATGTGGTATACATGATACATTGCACAGCATGTTAAGTGGGATGTTATATTGGAGAAACAAGTCAAAAACTGCACCTTCAGATGAACTTACACAGACACTCAATCAAAAATCACTGTGAAACAAAATACTGTGCCCCTGTTGGTCACCATTTCACCCAACCAGACCACTCCATCCAAAACCTTAAAATCAAGATTATCTGAGGCAACTTCAAAAGCACCATGGAAAGAAAAACATTTGAAATTAAAATGATAATGCACTTCAACTTGCTAAATTCTGGACTAAATGTGGACCGTGGGTTCTTAACACGTTATCAATTGTATTGTATTGTACATTGTATATTCCACACTCTTTATACATAGGTACACAGGTAAGCCTATGTCCATAATTTTTGCAATTATTTATATATATATATATATATATATATATATGTATATTTATTTATTTTGTCTCTCTTCTTTGATTCCATGTTGATATATGACTTCATGTTATGCTCTATGTAAAACTATAAATTCCCCTGTCTGTTCTCCTACACTGGACACTGTCTGCCTCTGTCACCTAAACCCCCCTCATGATTTTACGACACCGCCTCCTCTCCCTGCACTCAGACCTCTTTAACAATTTCTGTCCTTTTTAGCCATTCTGTGTTTCAAGATATAGGCCTCTAGTTATCAAGCCGTCAACCTCAAATACGCTGGAATTCCGCAGCGTATTTGTGGCGAGGCTGATTCGCCTTAGTTATCAAGCCCTACACACTGGCAAAAGTAGAATTTAGTGACGTAAGCTTCGATCCACCGGACTCAGTCCGACACAGATCGATTCTTACGTCACTCCAGATGTTCCGAACACAAGTTAGGCACAATCTGACTACTTTTGCTAGTTATCAAAAAACTAGCAAGTTCGCTCTGCACTTTTCCGGCCCAGCATACCTGGATTTCAATCCGCCGGAATCAATGGGAGTCTGACCATAGCGAAAGTTCATGTTCGCTGCTGCCCGACATCCCATTGATTCCTATGGGAGATGTCTGCACCTAACACCCTAACATGTACCCCGAGTCTAAACACCCTAATCTGCCCCCCCCCCCTACACTGCCGCAACAAAATAAATGTATTACCCCCTAAACCGTCGCTCCCGGAGCCCACCGCAACTATAATAAACTGATTAACACCTAAACCGCCGCTCCCGGAGCCCACCGCAACTATAATAAACTGATTAACCCCTAAACCGCCGCTCCCGGACCCCGCCGCCACTATAATAAACTGATTAACCCCTAAACTGCCGCTCCCGGACCCCACCGCCACCTACATAATACCCATTAACCCCCTATCCTGCCCCCCCCCTACACCGCCGCCACTATAATAAATTTATTAACCCCTATCCTGCCCCCCCTACACCGCCGCCACTATAATAAAATTATTAACCGCTAAACCTAAGTCTAACCCTAACACCCCCCTAACCTAAATATTAATTAAATACATCTAAATATTATAACTCTTATTAACTAAATTATTCCTATTTAAAACGAAATACTTACCTTTAAAATAAACCCTAATATAGCTACAATATAAATAATAATTATATTGTAGCTATCTTAGGATTTATTTTTATTTTACAGGCAACTTTCAATTTATTTTAACTAGGTACAATAGCTATTAAATAGTTATTAACTATTTAGTAGCTACCTAGTTAAAATAAAGACAAATTTACCTGTAAAATAAAAACTAACCTAAGTTACAATTACACCTATCACTACACTATCATTAAATAAATTATTCCTATTTAAAACTAAATACGTACCTATAAAATAAACCCTAAGATAGCTACAAGGGGGGTTTGGGTTAGAGTAGGGGTGTGTGGGTTTTAATGTTGGGGGGGGGTTGTATTTTTATTTTACAGGCAAAAGAGCTATTTTCTTTGGGGCATGCCCCGCAAAAGGCCATTTTAAGGGCTGGTAAGGTAATAGAGCTGTTAACTTTTTAATGTAGAATAGGGTAGGGCATTTTTTATTTTGGGGGGCTTTGTTATTTTATTAGGGGGCTTAGATTAGGTGTAAGGAGCTTAAAATTGTTGTAATATTTTTTAAATGTTTGTAACTTATTTGTTTTTATTTTTTGTAACTTAGTTTTTTTATTTTTTGTACTTTAGTTAGTTTATTTAATTGTATTTAATTGTAGTTATTTGTAGCTAATTTATTTAATTAATTTAATGATAGTGTAGTGTTAGGTTTAATTGTAACTTAGGTTAGGATTTATTTTACAGGTAATTTTGTATTTCTTTTAGCTAGGTAGTTATTAAATAGTTAATAACTATTTAATAACTATTCTAACTAGCTAAAATAAATACAAAGTTACCTGTAAAATAAATATAAATCCTAAAATAGCTACAATGTAATTATTAATTACATTGTAGCTATCTTAGGGTTTATTTTATAGGTAAGTATTTAGTTTTAAATAGGAATAATTTATTTAATGATAGTGTAGTGATAGGTGTAATTGTAACAGGTTAGTTTTTATTTTACAGGTAAATTTCTCTTTATTTTAACTAGGTAGCTATTAAATGGTTAATAACTATTTAATAGCTATTGTACCTAGTTAAAATAAATTGAAAGTTGCCTGTAAAATAAAAATAAATCCTAAGATAGCTACATTATAATTATTATTTATATTGTAGCTATATTAGGGTTTATTTTAAAGGTAAGTATTTATTTTTAAATAGGATTAATTTAGTTAATAAGAGTTATAATATTTAGATGTATTTAATTAATATTTAAGTTAGGGGGGTGTTAGGGTTAGGGTTAGACTTAGGTTTAGGGGTTAATAATTTTATTATAGTGGCGGCGGTGTAGGGGGGGGCAGGATAGGGGTTAATAAATTTATTATAGGTTGCGGTGGTATAGGGGGGGGCAGGATAGGGGTTAATAAATTTATTATAGGTTGCGGCGGTATAGGGGGGGCAGGATAGGGGTTAATAAATTTATTATAGGTGGCGGCGGTATAGGGGGGGCAGGATAGGGGTTAATAAATTTATTATAGGTGGCAACGTTGTAGGGGGGGCAGATTAGGGTTTAATAAGTTTAATATAGGTGGCAGCGGGGTCCGGGAGCGGCGGTTTAGGGGTTAAACAATTTATTTAGTTGCAGCGGGGTCCGGAATCGGCAGGATAGGGGTTAATAAATTTATTATAGGTGGCGGCGGTATAGGGGGGGCAGGATAGGGGTTACTAGGTATAATGCAGGTGGCGGTGGGCTCCGGGAGCAGCGGTTTAGGGGTTAATACATTTATTATAGTTGCGGCAGGGTCTAGGAGCGGCAGTTTAGGGGTTAATAACTTTATTTAGTTGCAGGGGGCTCCGGGGGCGCTGGTATAGGGGGTAGAACAGTGTAGTTTAATGTGGGTGCTTAGTGACAGGCTAGCAATAAAGCTGGGAAAAAGCCGAAGAGCAGCGAGATCGGATGAGTGATAACTATCACAGTTCGCTGCTCATCGCCCTGTACTTGGTGCGCGGCTTTTTGACAGCTTTATTGATAACTTTGGAGAGTGTATTCAGGTCCGCGGCGGTGATGGTAGGCAAGCTTAGGCGGGCGTATTGGGGCCGGCGATGGCAGGTAAGTAGACACGTTGATAACTAGAGGCCATAATCTGTAAATTCCATTGAATTGGTCAGTATTGCTTCAGACTTGAAAAATGAAGGAATACTTCTGAAAGCTTTTCATCTTATAAATGTATAGTTAGTCCAATAAAAAAAGTATCATTGCTCAATGCAATACTTAATGTAAAATAGATATCTATACCTATATATCTATAGGAATAGATATACAGGTATAGTTTTTTACAGATAATTTAGCCCTTTATGTGGAATTAAACTATGACATTAATGTGACATTAACAAACTTGTTTCTCAACTAAAGAAGCAAGCTATTATAAATGTATTATAAATCCTGGACATGTATATCCCTGTATGCATATTAATCATCAGTATGTGTATGAGGCTGCAGTACGTCTGAGTTGTTATATTGAGATTATGCTAATTTACTGTATTGTTGTTTTCACAAAACCTATTAAGTGAATTTTAGAAACTAAAATGATGTTATCAATGGTTATTTAGTAGTTTAACTGCATAATTAGTCAACTCTTTGAAAAGCGCAAGAGAAAATGTGTGAACACGCTTGTTTATTCCATTCTTTCTTCCAATTGTTATTACAGCTGCAATTTATAGATTTTTGCTGTTACTTTTCACAGCTTTGATTTATTCCTTCTTAATGCTTTTAAACGTCTATCTATCTATCTATCTATCTATCTATCTATCTTTTCATTTATCAATCCATCTATCATATTTCTATGTATCTATTATTATTATTATTATCGGTTATATGTCGAGCGCCAACAGATTCTGCAGCGCTAATCTATCTATTTATCTATCATCTATATATCATCTATCTATCTATTATCAATCTATCTATCAATTTATCAATCCATCTATCATATTTCTATGTATCTATTTATCTATCATCTATATATCATCAATCTATCTATCATATATCTATCTATCTATCTATCTATCTATCTATCTATTATTCATCCATAAAGTATCTATCTAGCTTTCTATTTATTTATCTATCCATCTATCTATCTATCTATCTATCTATCTATCTATCTATAATCTATCTATATATCTTTCTATCTATCTTTCCATTTATCAATCCATCGGTATAAAAGTGTATATTAAGAGGGTGCTAAACAAAGCTTAAGATACAAATATTCATTGATCATAGAAAAATATATATTTATTTTTGCTCTTAATTACAATGCGTATTAATAACAGCCTAATCTGACCTGGGACATCTCCCTATGGTCTAGGATATGATTAAGAAATATATAAAACAAACAATAAAACAAAGACCTTGTGTATGATTGTGAATAATTGTATTACCACTTCGCAGTATTCCTAAAACAACATTCCCAAAATACATCCTCCTTGATGTGGTATTATTAATTATTCATTTAGACCTAAGACATTTTGTATTTTGAATTGCATATGTATGGTTCTATAGGAGGATGTATTTTGGGAATGTTGTTTTAGGAATACTGCGAAGTGGTAATACAATTATTCACATTCATACACAAGGTCTATGTTTTATTGTTTGTTTTAAATATTTCTTAATCGTATCCTAGACCATGGGGAGACGTCCAAGGTCAGATTAGGCTGTTATTAATATGCATTATAATTAAGAGCAAAAATAAATATATATTTTTCTATGATCAATGAATATTAGTATCTTAAGCTTTGTTTAGTGCCCTCTTAAATTATACAGATTCATTATTTATCTATACACGGCATAGAGGAAGCTGAGTTTATTGGGAGTGTTTTGATACTAAATAGTCCAGCGCAAGAATAAGCCTTATTGTTGTTAGTTCATTTATAAATCCATCCATCATATTTCTATCTATCTATATATCTATGTATCTATCTATCCATCTATGTATCTATCTATCTATCTATCTATCATCTATCTATCTATCTATCTTTCCATGTATCAATCCATCTATCATATTTATATGTATCTATGCATTTATCTATTATCTATATATTATCTATCTATCTAACTATCATATATCTATCTATCTATCTATCTATCTATCTATCTATCATCTATCTATCTATCTATCTATCTATCTATATATTATCCATCCATCAAGTATCTATCTATCTTTCTATTTATGTATCTATCTATCTATCTATCTATCTATCATCTATCTATATATCTTTCAATCTATTTATCTATCTTTCTATTTATCAATCATTACCATCATAATTTCTATCTATCTATCTATCTATCTATCTATGTATCTATCTATCTATTATCCATCCATCCATTATCTATCTATCTTTCTTTCTATCTATTCATCTATTTTCTGTCTATCTCTGTATCATCTATCTATCTATCTATCTATCTATCTATCTATCTATCTATGTATCAATCAGTGTATGGTCTTCATTCATGAAACTGCGTAAGAAGCATTGGAGCCCTTGTTGTGAAGTCTCATTTACAAGAGCCTGCAACTGCAAGTTAACCATAACTTCTTAATCTGTGTGCAACCTCAGAGGTTGATGCCTTTTAAAAAGAAAACATTTATAAATGATAAATTCCAGTGGCAGATGCTAGAACCTTGTGTCCCCACACTTTCAGAAATGTGGGTCTAGCTATCTATCATCTATCTATCTATCTATCTATCTATATATCATCTATATATCTATCAATCAATGTATCTATCTATATATCTATTTATCTATCTCTTCTATGGGCGCCATGTACTAAGGCGTCAATTTTTTCGCACAGACCGTATCGAAATAACCCGCCGGCATTCGCACCATGCGGATGGCACTTCGCTACATGAATGTACTAAAAACCAAGCCGTAAAATTTCGCGTCTATTGTGTGTCGAAGACAATCGGATTATTGATAACTTTAAAGCTTCGTTCAGCGCGAAAGAGCAAAGTTAAGAAGCAGTCTGCAACCTGATTGGTTTAGTTCTTTACCCACGTGACGATCTAGGTGTCATAATCGTCAGACAAGCGGACTGGCTGATGCCAATTATAACGCTAGACACAGCTTGGAATGAACCGGTGGCAAAAAAGTGTAAGGCTGCCAACAGTTTTAATAGTCCGGGTATGGCTTGTGAACGCGCTGTCATAGGTTCCAGGTATTCTGCTATTTCATAGTAAAGTTCCATAATAGCTTCTCTGTCCAAACGGAATCTCTGGATAATCTCTCGATCAGAAATGCTTTCCAAACCCATACGTGGAAGGAAAACTCTAGGGACTCTAATTCTTCTACCTCTCCTTCTTTGCAAGTTGTCAACCGGTGCCTGTATAGCCCTTCTTCCTCGTAATTGAATTAATCGCAAAAGAAACATGTGTAAAACTGTCTCCATCTTCATTCAGTGATCCAAAAACCAATAATGCTACAATAGTAGTCTAGTCCTTTCACTTAAGTACTTCTACCTGGCGTCAGGTTGAGACGCCCTATAGTTTTCTATTGTATTTGCTACCTAAATGGTCGCGAAGCAAATCACGCGAAGTTACAGTGAAAGTTGGAGCGGACGGATTAGTTGTAACATTCATAATTTCCAATTACAGCGAATTTACGTGCGATCGAACATGTAGTAAGTGGAAAAAGGCTTCGGAACGATCAGTTGCGTAAAATTACGATCGCTGATGAAAATAGTGTTTTTTCGACCAGATCGCAGATTGGTACATACGAGAAGCAGATCGTGAGCGAATTTTTTGACGCGGAAATACAGACGGACGGTCACTTCGAAGCTTAGTACATGGCGCCCAATGACTTCATGGAGTATCTACAGAGGATTTGTTTAGGGAAACATTGCAGAGTTACTCCTATATTACGAGTGGTGCGCTAACTGTAGCGCAAGTGCGATATTGTTTTTTTGTTATTCTCCCTAGAGCGTCTTCAGCCTCTCCAATCCTTATGTTATTAAATACTATTTCATAACATAAGGACTGGTGAGGCTAGAGAAACTGAAGACGCTCTAGGGAGCCTAAAAAACCCCAATATCGCACAGTTAGCGCACCACTTGTAATCTAGGCATTAATATTTATTTGCCATAAAATTAACACACATAAGGGTATGACAAAAATAAATATGAAGTGCAAACGAGAAAGTGTAGGTTGCCATAACTTGTAATCATTACTCTACTTCTAATAAATGGGAGCCCAAGTGAATTTTAGTGTCACGGATCTGCTTACTTTAGTAAATCTAACCTGTTAACACCTTTTCATTTTTATTTACAAATATGTCCATCCCTGCCAGCAAACAAGTAAAAAGGGAAGTATTTCTTATACAGCCAAACCGTACATCTCCCTTCATTTTTTATTCCAGGCCAGTATTCAGCTATTTTCAAGACTTTTTATAAAACCAGGGGTTGATCATATTGTTTGACAATTATTTGCATGTTAGCGGCTAACAAAATCATTGCTTGTCTTTTTCATTATCCGTTTAGTGAAAATGATCCTATTACTTAATAGGTGCCAGTCCTAGTTTACTGATCATAATCCAAATTCTTATATTCAGAGACCAATTTTCACCTTTTTTAATTCCACGGCTGAAATGACTTCACAAACCCCAGACAAAAATTTCCAAATAGAACATGTAATTTTAAACAACTTTCCAATATACTTTTATTACCAATTTTGTTCTGCTCTCTTGGTATTCTTAGTTGAAAGCTAAACCTAGGAGGTTCATATGCTAATTTCTTAGACCTTGAAGGCTGCCTCTAATCTGAATGCATTTTGACAGTTTTTCACAACTAGAGGAAGTTAGTTCATGTGTGTCATATAGATAACATTGAGCTCACACACGTGAAGTTACCTAGGAGTCAGCACTGATTGCCTAAAATGCAAGTCTGTCAAAAGAACTGAAATAAGAGGGCAGTATGCAGAGGCATAGATATAAGATAATTACAGAGGTATAAAGTATAGTATTATAACTGTGTTGGTTATGCAAAACTAGTTAATGGGTAATAAAGGTATTATCTATCTTTTTAAACAACACAAATGCTGGTGTTGACTGTCCTTTTAAGGTATAAAAATGAATGATAAGCCTTTTTACACTAATAAAAAATTGTAAGACTGATAACCCAACAAACACACATGCCTGGTATGCAAATGTCCCTGTTCAAATCCCTTAAAAAATAGTTTTCGGAAAATAATCAAACAAGTCCACTAAATTTGTGGAATGTACAAACTTACTCAATACCCACCTAAGGAAAAGAAAATCATTCTAGGTCCAGATATGACATACATATCAATTTAGCCATTAAACTTTAATATAAAATTATTTCTCTGTATTAATTTTCATTGTTTATACATATTGATCATAAAACCATGCCAAGTAACGCGGCAAATAACATATTAACATAAATAATATACTTTTCAAACGCCTCCATTGTGCAAAACCTATTTTCTATCCTTTTCAGATGTTGTCTTAGCTTTTCTCCTACACAAAAGGCAATTATGCATTTTACACCCACATAAGCTATTTAAGCAAGTACAAAGCACTTTGTGCACTAATATTTTAAAGCTCACCTAGTAATTGGCTTTTCTAAGGTTCTATATTTCCAGATGGTAAATGTATATAATGTGCACAAAACAAAGTTCCCTATATTTTCATTCCCTGTTTACTAAGACAATACCCTAGTAAATTTCATTCTCTATCCTGCAGACAGTCATCCTACAATGTAAATTATAAAATATTATAAGCCTACAGAGCTGTCATTGTTTCCTCGGTTTTCCCTGCAGTAATCATAGCTATATTTTTTCTTCTATTCCAGAGCCTCCATCTGCCCAAGTTTGTGTCATCTATAATAATTTGGCTTTTTTTAAACCCTTTGTTGTATCACTTTGCCTGTATTCTGTTTTAGCTTTTTTTTTACAGCTAATTTCTGTTCTGCTTGAATTTAACAGTTTCTTGAAAATCAAACTATGATAAACCAAGATATTAAAAAGAAAATTAGAGTAATGTAATATGATTATTTTGGATACAATCACATTTCACAATTATTCTGTTTAGGGATGCGTTCCAGAATGACTAATATTATTAGGGGAAGAATAACGCATATCTGCTTCTCTACCTTTAATATTGGGCAATTCTTTATGGCTTATGAGCAGCACATATAATTGTAATTGTAGCATAATTATTTTTTCAGTACAAAATGTACAGTGACTTTAAATAGATATTAAACTAATAGTTCATACCAGTAATTAAGCACTGCATTGCAAAATAAATCTTTTAAAATAATTGTTTTGAATGGATTTTCATGGACTAGTAAGGTATTTTTTTATGGTCTGGTAAGCTCTGAACCATCATTATATTTTTATTTTAATAATGTTAGAGCACTTTTTGGATGACTTTGGGTTTAGAAAATATTTACAAACTTACATAATTAATAAAGGTAAACACTATAAAAAATACATTTTACGAAGAAAGACATGATGAGCTTAATATATATAGCTTAGTGCAGAGAGGGAAGAAAGGGGATAACAATGAAAATAGAAATCTTCAAGTATATTAAGGGACTAAATGAAGCTGAAGATATAATTATTTTTCACTAAAAGAGCAACACCAAAATAAGGGGACATAATCTCAAATTGAAGTACAGTAGGTTCAGGAGTAATTCCTCTTTACAGAAAGGGTGGTTGATTCGTGTGCTCTATTTATCAAATCATGGAGGGACAAGGTTCCCTACTTGGGAACCTGTCTGCCCATGATGGTGGCAATGGCACAAGTATTTCATTGTGCAGCGCCGCCACTTTCTATTGTGCAACCAATGCAACCAATCATGCTAGAGAAGGGCCTGTCAATCACATCAATCGAGTTTGAGGCATTTGAACTCTATCACCTCTGAAGTAGGGGAAAGGTTAAAAAGCAGCAGATATATTATCAACACTTCTTAACTTGTAGCAAGCAGGCTCACATGAGTGAGTCTGCCCCGGAAGGGCTCCATAGCAGCTTCCACTTGAGTTTAGGTTTTAATGTAACATGTCAGAAAAAAACTAAAACATTTGTCCAATCCATCAAAAAAGTTTTAAACTCCAACATTTGTTTTAAATATATTCTTTATGAAAAATATGATATTTCGGGGGCAGAGCCGGCGGCCATCAAGATGGCAGTGTAAACCCGGTACTCCGCAAACAAGGTCTCTATTCCCACAGTCTGGGGACCATTATATACTAATCTTCAGCACAAATTAAACTAGGAGCCATCTCTAAATATCATCCAATTTGGAACTTTGCTTGAAATCCAGAACCGGGAGCACTAGAGAGAGATCTCACACGCAGCTCAACCGGAGGGGACGGATGCAGGCATTTGGCTGACGGAGCCTGTCTGACACTCACCTGAATCCCACTGCTGGTGTCCACTCCTGAGAAGGTGACAAAGTGCGCTGGGTAAGCCCGATAACCACATAAGACATTGTTACTTCCCACAGACCAGAGCAACAAAAACAACAACGCAACCAAACCATGGGCCTGCAAGGTAGGCCGCAAACTACCACCAAACGACACACAAGGCATGGAATGACCCTGCGAAAAAACGCCACAAATCAATACTCCGGGGGACAGACCACACCTGACCACTCAGCAGTGGTAAGAATAGGCTATAATGCAAACAGCAGCCACAATCATATGGGCCCATAATTTTTATCTATGGAACGAAATCTCACAGCTTAAACAAACCCAAGTCATAAGCCATCAAATAGGGGCAGAATACTCATATCACCTTGGGAAAAATAATTACTCTCTTAAACCATGTACAATTATACAAACGTCACCTTAAGGGACTGCAGTAAGAGATAATAAAACAGCAGCCTTATAAGAAACTCAAGCCTTAAACAAGCCAGACTCTCCACAATAACAAGAAAAAAATGCTTACATACCTATTATTCCCTGCAAAAGATACTGAGTGGCTACCTTTATATAAAAAAACTGAGTACCTACTCACTCTCTCTATTAGCCTCAATGAATTACTGTTTCACATGAAACAACTACATAACATGGTCCACACACAAGATGGCATCAAGGAGACCTCTCAAGCTGGACAAAGCTGTTAAAGCTTCAATTACAAGGTCCCACACCATGTCCTCATACTTTAATTCAGCGAAACAGTCATCACCTCCTCAAATAACAATGACTCAAGGGAAAACTACTGAGGTCCTGAGCACACAAGAACACCGATCATTAATGCCAGCTGAAAATGATCCCCAACTTTCACAATCCCTATTATCAAACTTTGCGACGAAGCAAGACATATCTGAGGTCTTCAGGACATGCTTGCATGAAGAGCTAGCAGAGTTAAAACAGGATTTATCCACCCTGAACTCCAGGGTTGACATGCTAGAAGCAAACAAAGAAGAGGTAAGAGATGACATTCTTTCCATTGAAAACACTACAACAACACAACAAGAAAATATAAGTAGGTGAAAAAATCTACACCTGAGAGGCATCCCTGAATCCATACTACCTCGAGATTATCCATAATATATGCAAGGCTTATTCTCTGTCCTAAAAGAATCTTCTTATACAGAAAATATCATATGGGTAAGAGTACACAGAGCCCTTCACCCTAAACCTCCGGATACAGCTCCTCCAAGTGACATAATTATGAGACTTAAAAACTTTCAAGAAAAGGAGATGATATTGAACCAAGGAAGAAAACATCAACCTGTCAAATACAGGGGAAACGTCATTGAACTATAGCAAGACCTCTCTCATTCAGAACTTTACAGCAAAGAAAGTAATTTGCCCCTCTTACAACACTACTGAGAAATAAACGGATCCCATATCAGTGGGGATTTCCTACACAACTTATGGTACTCCAAGACAACCAAAGATTCTTCTGCAGACATCCTGGAGATGCTGAAGCATTTTATAAAGATCTAGGCCTAGATCCACCTAGAAACTGTTTACAACCTCTCCCTTCACCACTAACAACCTCAAAAAGATCAAACACAAAACCAGAAAAATGGCAAACCAAACTTCCTTGCAGTGGCAAGCATCATCCTTCACCTGGACCCTCTCATTTCTCTGGGTCAGATACTGACAAAGATCAAACCCTACCTTAACCTTTGCTAGATAAACCCTATAGAGACTCTAGGCTGCACACGAAATAGACCTTCTCAGGTAGTATGTTTTGACTACTTTTTTCTCACAGCTGAAGAAGTGAACACTTTATCCTATGTTGGTAGGAAATATTGAAACTCCCCAAACAATATAAACAACTCCCGAAGTTAATAATTTCAAGGGACTGAAAAGAGACTCTATGTCTCACATTCCCCAATTTTACTCTCTTTTTATCTTATTGTAGACTGAGAGAATTGTTTTTGTTGTTTAATGTTATGTATCATGAAAGGTTAAAATGTTCTTTTTCACTTTGTTATTTGTTACATGTTAATCTAACTTATTGTGCTATGTGCACTAAGATGCTGACTCAAACAGGTGCATATTCTTTTGACATATCATGGTCTAGTATAATAAATCAAGGTCACAAAAACTTCACATACCATCCACCATGACACAACGTACAACCAAGCCACATCGTCCCCTTATTCTGATGACACAAAATGCTAAGGGTTTAAACTCCCCAAACAAATGCTCAAAAGTCCTGTCTGATATGGCAAAATGTAAGAGAACCCAAATATTTAGGATCCACTTACACACAACATTACCACCGTTCAGGCCAAACAAAATAAAAATGGTGTCAGTATACTACTCAGATAATCCCTACCTTTTACTCTGATCCAAAAATGTGCCGACACAGAGGGCAGATTCCTAGGTCTTATGGGATTGCTCTACGGCAGACCTGTCACTCTGATAAATATATGCCCTAACGTTAAACAGAAGCCCTTTTTCACAAAGATGTTCACTCATCTGTTAGATATCTCAAAAAGGTCCAGTTTACCTAGGCGGAGACTTCAACATTTACCCTTCAACCTCCACTTGACAGCACTAACACACGTCTAACCCCTTCAACGCGAACACTGACACACCTATGGAAAAACCTTAAATTACATAATCTATATGACACATGGCGAATTCTCCACCCAAATATGAAAGACTATACTTTCTTTTCACATCCCAAAAAAACCTATAGCTGAATTGATTATATATTAACTAACCAAACTGGACCACACACCAACCTCTTGGTCGGACCACTCAGCTGTACAATTACATATCCACTAGCCAGAAACACCCAATAACTCATTTCAATGGAAGCTTAATGATACCCTACTAGAAAACTCAGACACAATAAAAAAAAACTCAACCTTTTACTCACAGGATGTCAGGGTTCAACCTGGAATTGAACCTGGGACCTGTCTTTATTTCTGCAGATGTTATTTCCCAGCCTGTTGTTTTACCACAATGCCACCAGATGGCTTGATCACTGGAAAGGAATATTGTGTTTTTCTGTTTGCTACAACTTTGGCTCTCTGGCTCCACCTGCTTGCCAGCTGAAAGAAATCATTTAATCAGCAGCCTGCTTTATCTGGGAGGTTGGTTTGCAATTCTGTGCTTTCACATTAAGAGTTATACTCTGAAAGACTCTCTGCTCCTGTATCCTGTGTGAAATACAGAATTGTTGGACTTCCTGGTTCCTGATTTCTGCTACAATTACTGACTACTCTTCTGGATAATCCCTTGGCACTGTGTTTCATTTTTGGACTGATTTCCTGGCAATTGCTCTTGCCTAAAACTTTCTTTCCTAAGGACTGACTCAGGTACTTTTGCTTGCTTGTTTCCTGATACTATAAAGTTCCAATTGCAGTCTATGCAAATATCCTGTTTGTATCTACAAAGTTCCAATTTGCAGTTTATTCAAGATTCCTGTTTGTTTCTACAAAGTACCAGTTTGCAGTTTATGCAAATTTCCTTAAAGTACCAGTTTGCAGTTTATGCAAGTCTCCTTAAAGTACCAGTTTGCAGTTTATGCAAGTTTCCAGTTTGTTACAACTGTGTCCAGTCTACTGCATATGCAAATATCCTGTTTGTTATTACAAAGCGCTGCTTTCCTGAGTGTTATTACACAGTTCCTGTCTATAGCATATGCAACTATCCTGTCTGTTATACAAGCTCCAGTTCTACAGCATATGCATTTATCCTGCTTGTTATTACAAAGCCCTGCTTTCCTGAGTGTTATTACACAGTTCCAGTCTACAGCATATGCAAATATCCTGTTTGTTATTACAAAGCTCTGCATTCCTGCTTGTTATTACAAAGAACTGTTTTCCTGCCTTATACTACAACCTATATACTTTGTCTTATCTAATTGCATATCTCTACATTGCTTTATCCTATAAATAAAACAATCTCCTTTATTTCCTAAAATGTTGTACCTGTTTAATTATGCCTAAAAGGAAAGACTCGCGCAGACAAAACACAACATTAACCCCAAAACCTGACACCTCTGCACAACAGCTCCTTACTCCTGAACCTGCTCCCTTGCAGAGTATGACACAGGATATTTTCAAAATAACATCCCATTCACCACAAATCAATTTGCAGTGTGGGAGGCACATACATGCTTTTTAAGTGTTGAATTTAATAAAATTACAATCTTTTATGAGTAAAACGCAAAGAAAACTGTAGGATGACCTCACTGCCAAACTCTCAGAACTAGACTTGTTACATAAGAAATCCCCACTTGATCATGTCATAACAGCAGAGCTCAAAACAGTAAGAACAGTAATAAATGACTTTCTACAACTAGAATATCAGACGATGCAATGCAAAACGAACAGTTTATTCCACTATGAAAGTAATAGAGCTGGCAAACTGCTAGTGAGAGTATTGAAAAAGAAAAAACTTAAAACGCACATTTATGAACTTCAAAACCCCCCAATAAAACCCCTCTAAGAACCACTGAAGACATTGCCCAAAATTTCCATAGCTATTACAGTGAACTTTATAATATACAACCCACTCCTCTACCTAACTCTAACCCTGAAAAGGAAGCCCACTTCATACAAAATTGACCTCTCCCAGTCTTAACCAAAGCCCAATTAACAGACCTCACGTTCACAAATTTAAAGTCTTCCATTCCCCCACTAATGTCTCTTCTACATACTTACAGCAATTTATCAAATTTTTGTTTCAACACAAAGAAATCAGAATTTATCAACATAGGTTCCCCATACAAGAATTACCCCCTTTAACACCTTACAAATTCAAACACCAACCTGACGCTATTAAATATCTAGGCATCTACATCTCAGCAAATCTAGACAAATTAATTACATTAAACTATTCCACTTTAAAAACACATATCACCACCACTCTCCAAACCTGGTCTTCCAAATCTCATTCATCGGAAAGATCAATGTTGTCAAAATGATGATTCTACCTAAACTATTTTACCTGATCCAGACATTGGGGCCTATTTATGAAAGGCCTGTCGGACATGATCCGACATTGCGGATCATGTCTAACAGACCTCGCTGAATTGAATTGAATTCAGCATTGCACCAGCAGCTCTTGTGTTCGATCGGGTTGAATTGTGGCGATGTCTGTCCGCCTCCTCAGAGCAGGCAGACAGGTTATGGAGCAGCGGTCTTTAGACCGCTGCTTCGTAACTGGTATTTCTGGTGAGCCTGAAGGCTTGCCAGAAACACGGGGCTTCAAGCTCCATACAAAGCTTGATAGATAGACCCCATTGACTATTTCATTTCCAGAGAACCTTATACACCAATTCCAAACAATTTTAAACTCCTTCATCTGGCAACACAGATGCCCACGAATAGCGACACAAACGATGTACAGACCTAAACACAAGAGTGATCTAGGAGTTCCCAATCTTACACTATATCACAACGCAATATTCTTAACGTGAATAGTAGACTGGTGAAAACACAATACTCATAAAGAATGGGTGACTTTGAAACACAACCTATCCAACTCTAATCAACTAGGAGGACTATGCTAGCTCCTGACTGCAAGGAAAAACCCAACTGCAACACCATCCTTCATAATAACTGAAACATTTAAAATATGGGGCAAAATCCTATGAAAATAGGAATCTATTTAAACTCAGTATTCCCTGTTGACACCTATACTACACGATCCATTTTTCATAATACAACCCGTCCAGACAATAACACCTATTCAAGCACAATTTTGTATGGGGCAAAATCCTATGAAAATATAAATCTATTTCAACTCAGTATTCCCTGTTGACACCTATACTACATGATCCATTTTTCATACCACAACCCGTCCAGACAATACTACAACCTGTCCAGGCAAAATGGCAAAATAAAACCCAGAGAGGAAATTGCAGAACTATTAGGGCCCAAAAACAACTGGTTCATACACCAACAACTCTCCCATTTCTTAGCTTACCCTGACAGAATCAACGTACGGAGAAACCTCACACCCTATGAAACACTCTGTCGTATTCCATACCCACACACAGGCATTCTCTCCAAAACATATAAACTACTCCAGTTACATCACACAGATAACCTCCCCTCATATATTCACAAATGGGAGTCAGAACTAGGGAAAAAAACGAACACCACAAACATGGGGTTCCCTTTTTAAACAGATGAGCTCTTCATCCATCGCAACCTCAGAAATAAATATGAAATTTCTATGCAGGTGGCATTACACCCCAGAGAAGCTCAACAAAATGAACCCCAAATTCCCAGCAGACTGTTGGTGAGGATGCAATCAAAGAGGCACATTCACACACATATGGTGGGAATGTCCCATAGCGCAAATATATTGGTCAAACATCAAAAAAGAAATCGACTGAGCCTTAGACACTTCCTTGCCTCTATGCCCATGGACATTTCTTTTTAATCATCCCCCACCTATAAAATGCTTGTTAAGATTGAAACTATTAAGAATTTTGACAAACACAGCTAAAAGATGCATCCCTTATAACTGGAAAAAATTAGACCTCCCAAACATACAATTCTGGAAAGACAGAGGGGCCTAGTTATCAAGCCGTCAACCTCAAATACGCTGGAATTCCGCAGCGTATTTGTGGCGAGGCTGATTCGCCTAACCAATACCCCACAGTACTCTCACATGCACAGTAACACACCATATAAATACATTTTTCTCAGGACATATCTGTAGTCCATAATCATACTTTGACTCTGAGTTTCATCCAACTATTACACATGCAATATTTAGATGTCATCATAATGCATCAAATACCCCATTCTGACAAATAATCTAGGCGCACAGATGATTTACAAATGATACGTGAAAATATTTTGATCAAGTGTTACTCCTATCTTACAATCCACTGTATCCTTCAACTGATGAAAAAGATAATTGTATATTAAATATGTAACATGTTTTTCTTTTAATTTATGTAAAATTCCTATTTTTGTTCTTCAATAAAGGAAATTAATAATATACTTACATTGATACATATAAATTGATATATATAGCTGTATATATATATATATAATATATATATATATATATATATATATATATATATATATTTTCCCCAAAACTTTTGCAGTCATTTAGGATAAAGCAATACATCAATTTGTGATAATGTGTCACTTATTGAGCATTGTTTGCTAAACATAGTATTGGAAATATGTTTTTCTTTATTAAAAGTAGTAAAGACAGTGCTGTGCCAATTCTTATGAATTAAAATATCCAAAACACTAATAAGGCCTGATTATCTAAAGCTTTCCACACAGGCTAGATGATCTAATACGTCTTTCCAGTGCTCCAAGGTCCCTCAAACTATTTTGTAAAGGCAAATTGTAGCTTGATAACTGTCTATTTAGCTATGAAGAGTTATCAATGTGAAGAAGAGACATCTAGATTACCATTTAATGCTTATAAATAGCACCCAAAGACTTTGCATGATTTCTCTTCATGCCGGCGAGTTTTTGATCATGAGACCCTTAAAGGGACAAAATACTTATATGCTAAATCACTTGAAAGTAAAACAGCATAACTGTAAAAAGCTGACAGGAAAACATCACCTGAACACTTCTATGTAAAAAAAGGAAGATATTTTACCTTATAAGTTTCTGAGCTCACTATAGTAAGTATTCTGTAAAAATGTATCTTTCAGTTACTGCCCAGCTGCAGGTTTAAAAAAAAAAAAAAAAAAAAAAAAGAGGAAAAAATGAACAGCAGCCAATTAGCATGATGTCATGAACTATTTTACTGTAATCTCATGAGTGAAATAACATGAGTGTGCATGAGGCACAATCCCTTGCAAGTCCCTGGACAGGCATACTGATTTGCTGCTTAAAGTCCTTTACAATGGAGTGTGAATACTTAGGACATTTTGAGATTTCTTTTTTTATATAGACATGATCAGGTAATACAGGTGATATTTTTCTAGTCAGCTTTTTACAGCTATGCTGCATCACTTTCAAGTGTTCAAAGTTGGGTATCATTCATGTCCCTTTAATGACTATGCAGTAACTGATTGGAATATTGTTTTAAAAAAAAAATAATACAGATTTGCTAAGCAAACATGAAGAATGGAACGCAATAATGGTGAGTTCAGGGTTTAGGCTACTGAATGGTAAAAACAAGCAAATCACAAGAGAAAAAAATTGTGGTTAGTATCCCTTTAATTAGTACACAAGTCCTTTTTATTAATGTTTAAAAATGTCATGAAACCCATTTTTTTTTCTTTTGTGATTCAGACAAAGCATACAGTTACTTTGTTCTTAGGGTATTCTTTGTTGAAGAGATACCTAGATAGGTAGCGTGCACATGTCTAGAGCACTACCTGACAGGAAAAACTGCTGCCATCTAGTGCTCTGGCAACTGTGTAACATTCATGCAAAAATGCTGTCATAAGTGCTGCAGGCACGTGCACTTTCCTGAGCTTACCTACCTGCTTTTCAACAATGGCTAGTAAGAGAACAAATACAATTTTATAACAGAAGTACAGTGGAAAGTTGTTTACAATTATATGCTCTATATAAAACATTAAAGAAAAAAAATGGGGTTCCCTTTATTTGATTGATCAGGTAGGATTTGTATGGCAGAATGTGCCCATGAGCAAAATCATTGTTACACTTGAAACATTTTGGGGTGCTTGGTTATATGTGAAAAAGCAATTAGGCCAATTTATCAAAGGTCTTGCGGACCTGATCAGACAGTGCGGATAAGGTCGCAAGACCTCGCTGAATGCGGAGAGCAATACGCTCTCCGTATTCAGCATTGCAACGCCGCCCCCTGCAGACTCGCGGCCAATGGGCCACCAGCAGGGAGGTGTCAATCAACCTGATCGTACTCAATCGGGTTGAATTTCGGTGATTCCTGTCTGCCTCATCAGAGCAGGCGGACAGGGTTATGGAGCAGCGGTCTTTAAACACGGCCCTCAAGCTCCATACGGAGCTTGATAAATGGGCCTCATTGTCTGGGGTTTTATCGAGTCCTGTAAACCATGGATTGTGGGAAAAGTAGCACGTTAAGTATAGGGTCATTTTTTCACCAAATTGATCATGTAAAAAAGTGCTGCAGATCAATGAAATTTTGTTTGTGATCACATCGTTATTGAAAGGGGCTCATCTGCAACCATTAAAATGATAGAATGTGAGTTCCTATATACTGTATGTATCACCTGAAACCATGTTACCATGAAGGCTGTGACACACTGCAAGTGGAGCGACGCACAGCGTGTACATGCAGCTGTGAGTCCTGCCTTTTCATCTCTGGGAACTCTGCTGCGTCAGGTCGCGTAGCTGAGCGCTCAGAGATGAAATATCTGAACTTCAGAAGCGATGTGACGCGGAGCGAAGCAGCTGCTTCGC
The DNA here is from genome assembly GCF_027579735.1 of Bombina bombina. Taxonomy (NCBI): domain Eukaryota; kingdom Metazoa; phylum Chordata; class Amphibia; order Anura; family Bombinatoridae; genus Bombina; species Bombina bombina. Next base: position 1,197,741,073 of record NC_069501.1, on the reverse strand, counting down.
CTCATGTCGCTCCGCTTGCAGTGTGTCACAGTCTTGATTATTTAAAAAGGACTGGTTACCCAATTACTCATAATAATAGTGAAGGTCAATTACATATATGCCTGGATTTTTCTTTATTTAAAACTAAGATTGACCCACCAGAGAAAGTGTTCTGTAAGAATTTATCATTTAGCAGCTATTCCTACTTACGTCTGAAACACCCAATCAGTTCACACTTGGCTTTGCTGCTATCTAGTTTGTAGTAATAATGAAGATTTCACCATGATCTTGTGAGATTTCAGAGTAAATGTCATTGAATTGAGGAGGACAAGACAATAAATGTTCTGCACAAGTCAGATGGATGATTGCTAGTTCCTGGACAAGCATTAGGACTGGATACTTGGAGTTCCTCTACAATGAAATGTGGTTATTGGAGAAACTGAGGCAACATTTCTTTTTTACATAGAGAAATGGAAATACATGGAAATAAATAAAACATATAAATAAATGCTCAATGAACTAAACATTCATGGATTAGAGGAGATGGGAAAGAGTGATATGATAGAAACATTTAAGCTGAGGCTGAAAAGCATTTCTTACAAAAGGAACATCAGCAGAACAAGGGTTTGTGCTCTCAAGTTAAAGGGTAGCAGGTTTAAGAGTACTTGTGGAACACATCTTCATAGATAGGGCAGTTGATTTATGGGGGCCGAATAATTGTGCGAGCGGACATGATCTGATATTGCGGATCATGTCTGTGCACATCGATAAATGCCGACAGCATACGTTCTCTGCATTTATCATTGCACCAGCAGTTCTTGTGGACTGCTGGTGTAATGCCGCCCCCTGCAGACTTGCGGCCAATAGCAGCGGGTGTCAATCAACCCGATCGATGTCTGTCCGCTGCCTCAGAGCAGGCGGACAGGTTATGGAGCGGTGGTCTTTACACCGCTGCTTCATAACTTGAAGGCTCGCCAGAAACGCGGGGCATCAAGCTCCATACCGAGCTTGATAAATATGCCCCATGGAATAAACCTCCATTACAGGTAATCACTGTGGGGGCTTCAAGAATGCTAAGGATAAGCATAAGTCTATTCTATGAACTAATTAAGCTTATACTTAATAGGAAACTTGGGCAGACAGGTTGGACCTACAGTTCCTATCTGCCAACAAAATCTATGTTTCTATAATTATTTAATATTTTCTTGTCAGTTTTTCACATGTATTGAAGGCTGGGTTACTTTTAAGTTATGCAAATTATGTATGACATTTCCCTTTAAGTTGGGAGATCTGATATTCAAATCAAGATTCACTGGATTGTATAAAGCATGTTTAAATGACGTTATAAATATTCTCCCTCCTTCCTTTAGATTAAGAAGTATGCAAAAAAACAAAAACAAAACAAGGACAAGTGAAGTAGATATATAGATCGAAGAAAAAACCCTACAAGTGATACTGTAAATGAATAAATAATAAGACATCACATCAGTTTAAATATATAATAAATCATGTAGCAATTAGAATAAACATCATTAAAATAATAGCAAAAAGTAAGTGATATGAATGCATCATCATTTTGAATGAAATGATCAGGAAAACTACCTGCATAAATCAAAATGAAAGATTTAGCAGATTATTTGCCTACACTGACAATCAGGAGGTATTAATATATCTTAAAAAAAACATTTAATTATAAGAGAGCCTTACATTAATCATAGATTATAAGAATCTAAAAAATATATTAGAAAATAATTTTTGCTAATACTTTAATTTAATTAACTAATAATTTACTAATTGTTTAACTCATAAATCCATTGGGGTAAATTTATCAAACAGCGGATGCTGCTTATTCCACGCGAGCCTTTCGGCTCCCCGGAAACCGGATTTAAGAAGCATCTGTCTTAAGATCGCTGCTCCTTAACTCGTCCGCCACCTCTGAGATCAGATACGATCAGGATGACTGACACCCCCTGCTAGAGGCCGATTGGCCACAAATGTGCATGGGGCAGCATTGCACAAGCATTTCTTGTGAAATGCTTGTGCAATGATAAATGCCGACAGTGTATGCTGTCGTCATTTATGTCGGGCATTTGATAAATCAGCCCCATTGTATATTCTTTTGGACACTTCATTTCAGTTTTATGGTGTATTTTATATTTTATCATGTCATAAAGAAATAAGCCAATATGGGGCTAGATTACAAGTGGAGCAGTATTTAACGTTCCTTCTCGAGCGCTTATTAAGTTGAAAGTAAAATTTTTGCGCATCAGCGAAACCTGTCACATGCTAACTTCAGGACCTCGGATATCATGATTGTGCTTACTTTTTCTCCTCATAGACTTCAACGGAGAGTGCAGAAGAAAAAAACACTTATTGCTTGCAAGCTAACCCGACAGGAGTATTTAATATTTCACATTCCAATATTCTTCACATACAGAAAAATTTTATTTTTATTATTATATATACCGATACCTAGATATCTATTCCTAATAGACATATATAGGTATAGAAGATATATTTTACATTAACATCACATATATAATATATATATATATATATATATATATATATATATATATATATATATATATATATATATATTTAATAATAAAATTTAAAAAAAATCTATGTGAAGGAAAATTAAAATGTAAAATATGCATAAAGCACACTGATTTCACATTTTAGGTCTAATGTGGTTTTGGTTAGCGCACTTGCAAATTAGTTATCTTAAGGTGTCTTATGGAAATAATTAAATATAAATATAAAAAATATTAATAACTAATTATAGTAATTATAGATACTGTAAAATAGATAAAGATATTTATATTTATATTATTTTTTATTGATTCTTAATATTTTATAATAAATAAATAAATAAATAACCCACCTCATGTAGGGTTAACACACATGAAGAATTAGTGTACTCCTATCGGAGTATTATTAAATATAAAAATATTGAAAAATATTAATAATTAATATAAATAATTAATTATTAATGTACTAAAAAAATCTAAATAATGCAAAGAATATATATATATATTTATATATATACTGTATATATAACAGTATCTATAATAATTATTATTATGTTTTAATACTTTATATTTATTTTACCATAATGTGCCTCTAAAATAACTAATTCTTCATGTGCACTTAACCAGACACTCCTGTTTAGACTAAAGCACGAAACCTGAAGCGTAAAATTTACATTCTGATGTTCTTAACATATATATATTTTTTTACTTTTAATTATTAAATATATCTTTCTATTTATATGGGATAATGTTAATGCAAAATATATATCTATAGAAATAGCTTATAGGTATATAAAGTAGGTGGAGCTGTCCGCTTGTGTTGCAAACAAAGATATGCAAGCCAAGCAAGCTAAAATTAATCAGTATAACTAGACCTGAGCTAATCGAGCAGCTTTCATACGAACAAGATCTTCCTGTCTATAATTCAATCCAGATTGGAATGCATAGAAAGAATTATTTGCAGAAAAATGCAAAAAAAGTCTGTGGTGTGATTATTTTATTAGGTTTATAATGCTGTTTAGCATTTAAAGTCTTCATTTCAAAGCTTTAAAATAATAATGTATGAGGTGTTACTTATGACAATTTTGAGAGTGGCCTGGAACCTAACTCCCTCACTTCCATTGACTTACATTATAAACTGGGTTTCAATTTACAACGGTTTTGATTTAAAACCATTCCTTCTGGACCTAACCCCAGCGTAACCTGAGGGCTACCTGTATAAATAATTTAAAAAATCCTGAATGTGAAAAACATTGGAATGTTAAAATATTTACAGTACACAGTAAAATGATGATTAAATATTATTATAAAATTATTATTTGAGACACAAATATATATATTGTAGCACTTTGCTGTCAATTACATGGCCATATACCATATTCATTTGAAGCCTGTATATTTATATTAATATTTTTCAGATAGTGTTGAGCATGAGCGAACACATTTAATTTCAACTTGTATTACAAACGCAAATGAATGCACCCGCAATATTCTCGCACCCTGACAACTTTAGCGCACCACTGGTAATCTAGCCCTTGGGTGTCTTACTGCAGAAATTCTCCATGTAAGGGTGCAGACTGATCTCCTTTTACCTAAAGACCTAAATAATACTTCATTAGAGGAAAAAGCTAGAACCCTGTATTCTATGAAATCACAGTAATAGACACTTTAGATGTTGTTTATTGAAATCTTATACATTCTGAATAGTTAAAACACTAAGTTAAATTTGGTGTAAATCTCTACAAAACCTGGAAATTTGAAGTTTTCCATATGACCATATAAGAATATTTTGAAAATTTTGATTGGAGACAGATATTGAGGAGTAAGTTTTCCTATATTTATTTGGTAAAAAAAACATTTAGGGCTCCATCTACTAAGCAGTCAGCGAGCTACCCGCAACAAATCTCGCGTCAAAACTCGCAAACTGATATGTACAAAGTCGTCAACTATGTTCAAACTCGCATCTTTAAAATTGCGAGCGTACTTATCCGCCAAACCTCGCTACCTCTCAATTTTTCACTGTAATTAGACACATTTGACCACCAACTCGCCAAAAACAAATGTACTAAAAAATCTATTTGTCCACTCGCTACAATTTTCCGCTCCCACCTCGTTATTTTTGCCTCGCCACCTTTTAGGTGGCGGGCAAGGTACAAAACAATAGGAAAGTCAATCTAGACGCCAGTCTAGACATAGATAAAAGGCAGTAATATCAGCATTGTACAGCATAACTGGCGTCTAATTTGTCTCTCATTTCCATGTACATAAATTGCGCCAAATTTGTCGACTGTAATTATAGAGTAATCTATATTTTAAATTTGTATTGTATAGTTGTCAATCTTTATAATTATTTTTATATTAATATTTATATATTATCAGATCCAGATGAAGCCATATCCAAATTGTAAATAAATATTACAAAAAATAACGCTCTGTTATCACTCTTCAAAAATTTTTGAACAATAATAAAGTTGTTAAGATAAGTTGAACTTTTATAGGAGCAAAATTCTATTCCCGCGACTACTATGATGTTCGTGACACCTTGCATGTCACGTGTTAATAATTGGCCAGACAATTCAACTGAAAGTTAAGTACATCAGCTTAGTCGCGGGCGAGCGAGGCGTCAAATTTATCAATAATCCGCCACTGCTTGCGGCGGGCTAGACTTGTCTATTTATTGGGGGATTATTAGTACATAGTGACAGCGGACACGGCGAGTTTATCCGCGTCTAAAATGACGGATGAATTGACGGCTTAGTACATGGAGCCCTTAGGGCCGATTTTGAGTGAAGCGCTAACAGTTACATGTGAATGATAAGGGGTTAATTGCAGGCGTTTGCTCGTTGGGATTACTGAAAGTAAATGCAATATCTTGAGCAAAAATACATTAAAACTACATTATAAAGTACAGTTACACCATCTAATAAAATTATTTTAAAACAATGCACAAAAAAGATATAAGGGCTCAGGTTTTAGAAAAATATAGGCAAGCAAAGGGCTTTAGCATAGACATACATACATACCATATACATGTCTAAAAATTGACATATATGTGTGTGTGTGTTTATATTATATATATTATATATATATATATATATATATATAATATATATATATATATATATATATATATATATATGTGTGTGTGTGTTGTGTGTATGTGTTTATGTGTAAATATGTATATGTATTTATATGTGTTTTCATGTATTTACAGACATATAAACAAATATAAAAAAACATAAATATATATATATATATATTATATATATATATATATATATATATATATATATATATATATATATATATATATATATATATGTATGTGTGTGTGTGTGCGCGTGTGTGTGTGTGCTTTGGAGCCCTTTGCAGTTAAGTAGAGGAAAACATGTAAAAGCATATTTATGAAATATTTATATTTAAGTGTTATACTGTGTATTTACTGTAAATATTGACATTCCTATGTTCTGCACATATAGATATATTCATATATATATATATATATATATATATATATATATATATATATATATACCTGTGTGTGTGTGTATATATATATATATATATATATATATATGTTTATATCTATACATATATATAATCATGTATAAATATAGGTATCAATATATTGTACCAAAATACCATCAGATATATGTAGAAATATGTATTTATAAATAAATAGTACATATTCTTTTATGTGAGGAACATTGGAATGTGAAATATTCATATTTTCATGTCGCGTTAGCACACATAAGAATATGCAATCGGGTTTGCACGTAAGTAGGGTGTTATGTTTTTTTTTCCCAATCAATTTACTTCTATAGGGAATATGTGAACGCACGCACAATATTCTTTGTTCGGCATTTTGCACTCGTTGGGTTAGCACGAGAGTGAAAACAGTTTGCTTTCAACTCATAATAAGAGCGCAACCTGATGAGAGCAAAAAGCTTACTTCTAGCGCAATTAGCGCTTAAATAATGCTCCACTTGTAATCTGGCCTCAGTGGGTCCAAGTTGGCATTACTGCAATGTTGTTCACGCATGAGCAATATAGACAAAATGTTTTTTAATTTCATAATATGCATAAGGGTGCTTCAATTCAAAGTTCTCACAACGTTGATGCCCGTTATAAATGTAGTGGATTTATATCAGTTATTGTGGTCTTGATTAGCTTCGTTAGTTTTGTGTGGTAGTGGCAGTTATATTTGAGGTCTAACTTCAGCTTTTAAAGTAAAAGCCAGGTCACACCAGATAATCTATCCTAGGAACTCCCCTTGTTGGGCTTCTAAACTTGTATTGATCTATTTACTCTAAAGAGAGCACGGATCATGGCATACTTTCTAACACTTAATTGTGTCACTATACAAATCCATGATAATTATAATTTTAAAAATATATATCTATAATGTTATAAAAAGAATTTCAAAGGTTTGAAAACTCACGTGCACATTTTCAATGAAAATAATTTGCACAGAGCGTGTGTTTGATTCTTGACCTCAATATCTTTGTTTAAAATGAAAAACAAGGAGAGGAGATCAGTTGCATAGATAACATGAATATATTTTTAGATTAAATAATTGTTTATTATTCTATGTGATGTAATTATTAAAATCGATAATGTTAAAGGACTAATCACCCCTATAATGTCAAGAGACCTCATAACTCAGCCAATGGTGAGCTTTAAGAGACCTTACACAATAAGGACAGCATGCTTCTGCTACTCTGCTGTAGCTGTAGTTATAACCAAGATCACATTTGCAGCAGATGCATGGGAATGTGCTGCACTTAATTTTAATGGGGTGGGTCATACAGATGTTGATTAGCTTTGCCTCCTAATTTCAAAAACTTGTAATTTTCGTGGGATATTTATTTATCAAACCAATCATGGCCAGTAGTCTTCTTATCCCAGTGTCAAGTGGAAATATAAAGAAAAACTCCAGAACTAAATTTAACAGGTAAAAGGAATGAGGTAGGACAGGCATAGCAGCAAACATGTTGCTCAGACCTCCAAGCTATAAGAGGCAAGGCAAAGGAATAAAACAAGGCAGGAGACAGCAGCAGAAAGCCAGGCATGAATTCAGAGCACCAAGGGGTTATCTATCTATCTATTGGGTACTTATAGAGCGCAAACTAATCACCCGTGAGGGTCTCAAGGCACTAAGGGAAAGCGACTAGGAGGAGGGGGGAGGGGATGGGCGTTCAGTCAAAGAGCCAGGTTTTGAGATCCTTTCTGAACTTTGTAAGGGAGGTGGATTGTCTCAGGCGCAGCGGGAGGGTGTTCCATGTCTTTGCTGCCATGTGGGAGAAGATTTTTCCACCTGCTGTGGATTTGCTGATGCGGGGGATGACTGCGAGTGCTTGGTCGGCCGATCGGAGTTGTCTGGCGGGGGTGCAGAAATTTACGCAGTGGTTGATGTATTCGGGTCCGATGTTGTGTAGGGCCTTGAACACGTGGGTAAGGAGCTTGAAGGTGATTCTCTTGTTGATGGGGAGCCAGTGAAGGTTCCTTAGGTGTTCGGTGTTGTGGCATTGGAGAGGGATGTGGAGGATGAGTCTGGCTGAGGCGTTCTGGATACGTTAGAGTCTATTTTGGAGTTTGATGGTGGAGCCGGCGTAGTGTGGTGCCGTAGTCCAACCAGATGCTAATGAGGGTGTCGGTGACTGTTTTCTTGGTTTCGGTGGGGATCCACTTGAAGATTTTTCGTAGCAGGTGGAGAATGTGGAAGCATGTTGAGGTGATGGCATTGATTTGTCGGTTAAGTAGTATGGAAGGTCTCTAGGCAGAACAGGGTTCAGCAACAGGTAGACAGACCAATCTTCAGATTGCCAAAGGGTTAAGCAAAGGTAATCAGTCCAATCTTTCAGAGTGCCAAAAAAGGGTTAAGCAAAAGAGTAGTCATTTAGGCAGAGCAGCGTTCAGCAACGACGAACAGTCATACTTTAAATAAGTAATTAGAGCACCCAGGAGTACACACCCTACACTAGGGCAACTAAGGATTGAAGGAGGTTTACCTTAAATTGGTGCAGGCTCGTGCCAAGCAGGCGCATAGGTGTGCACAGACACAAGCAGAGCATCACTTGCGAAATGTGGCGATGACGTCACCACTGCATGCCACACAACAACCTCATGCAGCGCTTGGCAATGGAGGAGCCTAGGTGGCTGAACCAGGGAGCGGAGGCGGCGGCATGACAAAAACGTAAACAAAAATGGATTGTCACACTTGGTGTCGGGTCTAAAGATTGAAGCTCATTACCAGAGGTGAATTTGTATACAGGCTCTTGTTTATGAAATGAAGCAAATGTAGCATTCTTACCCTTAGGCATAATGAGTAAAAATAAAAATATAGGAATCTGGTTACTGACACAGCAGGTACACTGATACTGGTACCACAGGAACACAGGGGCTACATACTAGAAACATAAGAATACAGGCTGTATCCTGGTACAACAGGATCAAAGGCTGGATTGGGGGTACCACAGTAACGCAGATTGGATACTGGTTCCATAAGAATACAGGCTGGTTCCTGTACCACAGGAACAAAGGCTGGGTATCTGTACCACAGTAACACAGGGCTGTATTCTGGTACCATAAGAATACAGGCTGGATACTGGATCTTCAGGAACTAAGGCGGATATGGGTACCAAAAGGAACACAAGTTGGATTTGGTTACCACAGGGGGAACAACAAGTTGGATTCGGTTACCATAAGAATACAGGCTGGATCATCGTACCACAGGAGCACAGACTTGATACTGGTAACACAGGAATACAGATTGGATACTGGTTCCATAAGAATACAGGCTGGTTCCTGGTACCACAGGAACAAAGGCTGGATATGGATACCACAGTAATCACAGGCTGTATTATGTTACCATAATGAATACAGGCTGGATTATCGTACCACAGGAGCACAGAGTGGATACAGGTTACACAGGAATACAGGCTGGATATTGGTACTGCAGGAACAAGGCTGAATATGGGTATCACAGACTGGATTCTGGTGCTATAAGAATACAGGCTGGATCCTGGTTTCAACAGGAAAAAAGGATGGATAAATGTACCACAGGAACACAGGCTGGAATACTTGTACCATAAGAATACAGGCTGGATCTTGGTACCACAGGAGCACAGAATGGATACAGGTAAACACAGGAATACAGGCTAGATACTGGTACTACACGTACACAGGCTGGATACTGGTATTACAGAAACCCAGACAAGATATAGGTAACATGGTAACACAGACTGAATACTGGTACTACAGGAACACATTTTGGATAGTGGTACCACAGTACACAGGATGGATACTGGTACCATAAGAATACAGGCTGGGTTCTGGGTACCACAGGAATACAGACAGGATATGGTACCAAAAAACAAAGGCTGAATACTGGTACTACAGAATACAGGCTGGATACTGGTACCACAAGAACAAAGACTAGATAAAGGTAACACAGGGAATGCAGACTGCATACTGGGTACCGACAGGAATGTAAGCTGAATACTGGTACGCTACCACAGTAACACATGCTGGATACTGGTACCAACAGGAGCACAGACTAGATATTGGTACCACAGGAACACAGATGAATACAGGTAACATACAAACCACAGGCTGGATACTGGTACCACAGTAATATAGGCTAAAAACTGGTACACACAGTAACACAGGCTGGATACTGGTACCAGAGGCAGGTCACACAGAACTGGTATCAATGACTGGACACGCAGAATCTGGTATCTGAAGACAGCTTTAGGCTCAGGAGCTGCAAGACTTGACATTCTATAAGGTAGTAGCCAGCAGTAATCAAAGAAATGCTGGTAGTTACTAGATATGTCCATGAGTTGCAGTGGACCAGGAGCTCAGGGGGCTGCAGCGAATAGGAATAATTATTTTTATGAATTTTTTTTAGTTTTCATTTGTTTTATTTTTAATGTTCTGATGGTTCTATTTGACAAAAAGATAATTGCAAGAATGATGCAGCTCAGTTAATTATAAATAGCTGAGCTCGCAAATATATTTTTTAACAAGATTTTATTTAAACAATTGAGGTTGGTTGAATTTAGGTCATTAATTGGGTGTTTGCAGTTTTAAATTCTTGTTTTTTCATAATGACTGCTTTTAATGAGACGTGTTCTTAATTCATAATGTATAATAGTTATGGCAGTCATTTTATCTCACACCAATTAGTAGTCATGGCAGAATTCTTATTTCATATTAATTGGTAGTTTTAGGAAGGGATTTTAACTTTACACTGAGCGGTAGTTATGGTGGGAAAGGCATTTCACAATGAGTAGTAGAGTTACTTTATATTTACTTGTAGACAGGCTGAAATCCTTGTTTCACATGATTAGAATACGTTTTCGTTATTTAACACTAACTGATAGTTATGGCAGGGATCTTTACTTCAGATTGACTGTATATTATAAGATTGGTGGGTTTTTACATTACAATTTTAGTTATAAAAATATGTTATTATTTTGTGCGGTTAATTATGGCAAATATTTTTTTATCTATATTTATAGTTTTAAAACTATAATTTCAATCAAAATTGTAAACCAAAAAAAAGTAATAATTTTTTGCCTAATTCTCTAAGTACCCAGTTAATTATTTCTCACCATGTAAAAATAAAGAAAAAGAAAAACTAAACAGTTTTATAATTTTTAATTACGTGTTGATGAGAAGGTAATTCAAGAGATTAAAATGTGTAATATCTCAGATGCTAAAAATATAATATGTGAATAATGGGGAATGATCAAATGTTTAAAATAATAATCCAAAATATCCCCTTCCCCCTTTACCATAGTTTCTTGAATATATCTTGTGATTTGGCAATATTTAACTATATTTATTGCAATTTCACAGGTAAACTGATAAACCTCAGTATGTTAAACAATTGTGTCTTGTATTCTTTATCTGTATTTACATCATATTAAACATGTGCATTAATTACGTTACAGATGCGAATTTGTTAACAAAACATGGTATTCATGTTGTTTTCACGAAACAACTATCCAAATTAATTCACTGTGGAATTTAAAAAAAACAAAGAAATACTGATTAAATTTGTCACTATTCATTTGTTTGTCTTTACATTATGATGGGGGTTACAAATACTTACCTGGAGAATCGCGCTAATAACGACCCTTGTTCACAGAGCCCCAGGGGACACTAATAGGAGGCTTAGCATGGCGAATCCAAGGGCCTGCTCTAAAGACAAAGATCCTTTAGTAAATTTCTTGTGATCCGCTGCACTAAACCTCATATTAGCGTGCCCCGGGGCTCTACAAAGAAGGATCAGAATTAGTGCAGCTCTCCAGCGCCCTAAAGATTAGTATTTAACTTTACGTAAATGTTTCAAAACATTCAGCATTTGTTTTGTTGAACTAAAATTAATAACAAATAGCACAGCAGCTGATTTTCGGAAAACTACATTTTCTGAATAGTCGGTCTGAAAGATTTGGCGAAACTGAAATTTTTTGTCCGTGCGCATGTCTACATCACACTGTTCATCAGTATTTTGCTGAAATTAATTATTCTTGAGTTTTTTAGGTATGGAAATGTCGTTTAATTTCAGGATTTTTATTTCACACTGAGCTGTAGTTAAAGCAGAGATTCTTATTTCATACTATTTGGTATTTATAGGAATAATTCATAATCAAAAACATAATTTAAGAAAAGGCCTATTGGGCAGTGCCAACAGTAATTCAAATGTCCTTGCAGGCTCAACTCTTTTACATATATAGTGGATAATTACTAAATGCTAGATGCTCTTCTTTCTCCTAATTATTTATTCCAGACATCAGTTTCTCAAAGCTCTCTAGGAAATGAGATTCTATAAGAAATCTTGTCAGTGCTTTTACCTTAGGAACAGTGTTTTGCAAAGGGGTATTTCTTGCTTTTACGTATGTAAAATCGATGCAGGGTTTTAAATAACTAGTCAAGAAAGAAAAAAAAAGCATGATTGGTAAATATTGTCTTATAACTTCCACTCATATTACTTCTCTTTGTTAGGTCCTCTTTTTTAGTAGACAAAGGGGCCGATTTATCAAATCTGTTTCCGCCCGAGCCTTCAGGTCTTAAGACCACTGCTCCTTAACTCGTCCACCACCTCTGAGGCGACGGACAGCAATCAGCCTGATCGGATACGATCGGTTTGATTGACACCCCCCTGCTAGTGGGCCGATTTGCCGCAAATCTGCAGTGGGTAGGTATTGCACAAGCATTTTACGAGAAATGCTTGTGCACTGATAAATACCGACAGAGTATGCTGTCGGCATTTATCGATGTGCGGCGGACATGATCCGGTACAGCGGATCATGTCCATCCGCACAATGATAATTGGGCCCTATAGACCTTGCAATACTTCTCATTAAGCCCACAAATTAGAGCATGAACAGAAAAAAGAGGTAAAGGATTCGTTGTGGTGGATCATTCACACCAAAATTGGAATCCAGATGGATCATTTCAGTTTTTAATAGAAGCATTTTTGTAATATACATGTATTAGCAAAAATGCTTCTAATAAAAGCTATAGCTGTTTCGTTTTGCTGTTTTGTTAATTGCTGACATGATACAAGTCGCACTAATGCTCTGAGCAGCTACATTATTTAAAAGGCTGGTGCACTGAGAATATCTAGCTATGATTCACATGCACATACAGAGAAGAATGTTAACACTAAAACGGTAATAACTATTACTTGAAGCCTTTTTTGTCAATCCATTTATATTGCAAATATGTTTTTAATCAAAGGTGAAATTTATCTATGTGTATTTCAATTTTGACCAAATTAACAAAACAGCTTGTTCCAACTATCTCCTTAGTCAGTTGATGACAAAAAAAACACAATAAATTATGGTGCTGATGATTATAAAAAGGACATATACACTAAGGGCTAGATTACAAGAGTAATGCATAAATCATAGCTAGATATGCTCAGTGCACCAGCATTTTAAATAATGTAGCTGCTCAAAGCATCTGCAATGACAGATAGAACCAGTGCTCTAATTTCTCACATAATAGACTTTGTGGGGGGTGTAGTACAATTAATGTAAGATATCACTTGAGCACTAAGCCAATGGTATAAGGTAGTGGGGTTCTTAATATGCTAAAGTAATTACTAATGGTTTATTTCAGGTCTTTAAAAGATCTTAATGTTTACTGCAGTACATTACATACAATTAAAGGGATACTAAACCCATATTTTTTCATTCATAATTCATATGGAGCATGCTATTTTAAGCAACCCTCTAATTTACTCCTACTAACAATTTTTCTTTGTTCTGTTGCTTTCTTTATTTAAAAAGCAGGAATTTAAAGCTTAGGAGCCAGCCCATTTTAGGTTCAGCACCCTGGATAGCACTTTCTTATTGGTGGCTACCTTTAGCAAACTAATAAGCAAGCATAACCTGGGACTGAACCAAAAATAGACTGGCTCTTAAGCTTTACAATCCTGCTGTTTAAATAAAGATAGCAAGAGAACAAAGAACAATTGATAATAGAAGTTAATTAGAAAGTTGATTAACATGTAATGCTCTATCTGAATTATTAAAGAAAACATTTGGGTTTAGTGTCCCATTAACTCATCACTTGAAATACAAGTACAATCAGCTTGCAAATATCTAAGCGCCACTACAGGGTGTGAAACGCATCAGACTTTTTTTGTCCATGTCTTGTACCTTCACTTGTTTTGTTGGAATAAACCACTTTTTTCTGCTAAACTACAGTTGCACTATCGGATCCATTTTTTCTACAGTGCAAAGATGATTCCCTGGGCTATCTGCTAAACGTGTAAATCAAGTTAAAGTAGTGTCATCCAGGTAAAGATACTTTGGTTAAAATACGTAACCACCCACTTTTAATACCAAATAAGGTTGCTCCAAAGTCAATGTACATTTTTTGTTTTTTCATTCAGATCAGTTTGCTGCACTTTTGAAAAGTCCGTAGTTCATGTTACTAAACTCTACCATATCAAACACGAGTATATAATACTTAAAGGGACTGCCACCCACATTTTTTCTTTTATGATTTAGAAAGAGAATGCAATTTTTAAACATCTTTCAAATTTACTTATATTATCTATTTTGTTTTTATTCTCTTGATATTGTTTGATGAAAAGCATATCTAGATATGCTCACTAGCTGCTGATTGGTTGCTGCACATAGAAGCCTTGTGTGATTGGCTCACCATGTGCATTGCTTTTTCTTCAACTAAGGATATTTAAAAAATGAAGCAAAATAAATAATGGAAGTAAATTGTAATGTTGTTTAATTTTCTATTCTCTATCTGAATCATGAAAGAAAGATTTGGGTTTAGTGGCCCTTTAATAAAATATTACTTTAATACATTTCATACTGTAAGTACCATAGGAACATAGTCATTTGGTTATAATCAGGTATACAAATCTTCTATACCATAATAATATACCAGATATGGTGACGCTATACATATACAGTTTTTTTTAATATAGTTTTAAACCACCAATGAATTTACAACAGCTCACAGTACTATTTTGTATAAAAGTAGAACCAATTTAAATAATAGTCAGCTTTTCTATGAAAGATCAAAGGAATTAAGTATATGGGGTCTAAAATGACAAACCTTTTGCTCTATAGATAATTGCTTTAAGTAGGAATATTTCAAGCGTGGAATGAAAAATACATATCAAAGAAACTGTTTAAAGAGTTTCATGTATTTTATCTGTCAGCCTAACTTGTTATCCTTCACTGAATTGGTAAAATGAAGTGAATCATGAGGCTTTCTACAAATTTGACTGAAAGGACCACATTTAAATCAGAAATTGCCTTCTTTGAAGTGAGAAAATAATTTTATTTTTCATGATTGACTGAAAATTACTCTTGTTTTTATGCAGCTAATTTGTACATGTTTATTGGATTACCTTAGTGGCTTTTAAGCGTAAAAATAACTTTATTTAAACTGAATTTTGTTAACAATGACAAAAGATTTGAATAAATAACTTTGTAGATATAATACAAAGAAAAAACAAGTTACTTGACCAGCTATGAAACAAATGAATTACAATTAACACCAGTCTTATAAGATAACAAACAGATCCTGTATTCCAATGCATCTTACACAGCATGCAGCATTATAACAATAATTGTAAATATGTGCTCAATAGTTGTGCACAGCGCTCCTGAGCATACTGCAGTATGCCCCCATGGAAATGAGCTAAGTTACAATAATGGAAACCAATAGGTTATTTTGATAAAAACAAAACAGCACTGTAACATGAATTAGTTACATGGCTTGCTTTATCAGGAACATGATCTTTGCCATACAAATTGTGCCTGTTCCACAATCTCATGGAATTTGTATGGTCTTGGAGGGGGTAGGTAGCCAAGGTGAGAAATTATAATGGTCTGCATGGTTTTGGTATCAGGCATCATCAATCAGAAACAGTTAGCAAAGTAGAAAAACAATAATTACGATTTGCAACACTTACAAAACACACTTGTAACACGAGTAATGTAAAAGTGTCTAATTTTAAAATATGGGCATTCAGGGGTGTTCTAGAGGTATGTTTGGGATTTTCCCCAAGTTTTATTTAAAGTAACTATGGCCTAAAATAGTGTTAAAAGCAGCAGTAGGGATGATGAGAAACTCTAGCAGGCAAACAAAAGGTGCAAGAGTTGTAGCTCTGGGTTAGGAATAGTGGAAAGGTTTTAATTATGGTAAACTAACTAATGGAAGACACTCAGGCCTAGATTTAGAGTTTGGCGGTAGCCTTCAAAGCCAGGGTTAGAGGCTCCTAACACTGGTTTTTACCGCCCGCTGGTATTTGGAGTCAGTCAGGAAAGGGTCTAACGCTCACTTTGCAGCCCGTGACTTTTCCATACCGCAGATCCCCTACGCCATTTGCGTATCCTATCTTTTCAATGGGATCTTTCTAACGCCAGTATTTAGAGTCTTGGCTGAATTGAGCGTTAGAAATCTAACGACCAAAACTCCAGCCGCAGAAAAAAGTCAGTAGTTAAGAGCTTTCTGGGCTAACGCCGGGTTTATAAAGCTCTTAACTACTGTGCTCTAAAGTACACTAACACCCATAAACTACCTATATACCCCTAAACCGAGGCCCCCCCCACATCACCGCCACTCTATTAAAATTTTTTAACACCCTAATCTGCCGCTCCGTACACCGCCGTCACCTACGTTATCCCTATGTACCCCTAATCTGCTGCCCCCTAATACCGCCCGACACCTACATAATATTTATTAACCCCTAATCTGCCGCCCCCAACGTCGCCGCCACCTACCTACACTTATTAACCTCTAATCTGCTGACCGGACCGCACCGCTACTATAATAAATGTATTAAACCCTAATCCGCCTCACTTCCGCCTCAATAACCCTATAATAAATAGTATTAACCCCTAATCTGCCCTCCCTAACATCGCCGACACCTAACTTCAAGCATTAACCCCTAATCTGCCGACCGGAGCTCACCGCTACTCTAATAAATGTTTTAACCCCTAAAGCTAATTCTAACCCTAATCCTAACACCCCCCTAAGTTAAATATAATTTTTATCTAACAAAATAAATTAACTCTTATTAAATAAATTATTCCTATTTAAAGCTAAATACTTACCTGTAAAATAAACCCTAATATAGCTACAATATAAATAATAATTATATTGTAGCTATTTTAGGATTAATATTTATTTTACAGGCAACTTTGTAATTATTTTAACCAGGTACAATAGCTATTAAATAGTTAATAACTATTTAATAGTTACCTAGTTAAAATAATTAAAAAATTACCTGTAAAATAAATCCTAACCTAAGTTACAATTAAACCTAATACTACACTATCAATAAATAAATTAAATAAAATACCTACAATTATCTACAATTAAACCTGACACTACACTATCAATAAATTAATTAAATACAATACCTACAAATAAATACAATGAAATAAACTAACTAAAGTACAAAAAATTATTTTGGGCATGCCCAGCAAAGGGCCCTTTTCAGGGCTGGTAAGGTAAAAGAGCTTTTTTATTTTAATTTTAGAATAGGGTAGGGCATTTTTTTTATTTTGGGGGTCTTTCTTATTTTATTAGGGAGCTTAGAGTAGGTGTAATTAGTTTAAAATTGTTGTAATATTTTTCTAATGTTTGTAAATATTTTTTTATTTTTTGTAACTTAGTTCTTTTTTATTTTTTGTACTTTAGTTAGTTTATTTCATTGTATTTATTTGTAGGTATTGTATTTAATTAATTTATTGATAGTGTAGTGTTAGGTTTAATTGTAACTTAGGTTAGGATTTATTTTACAGGTAATTTTGTAATTATTTTAACTAGGTAACTATTAAATAGTTATTAACTATTTAATAGCTATTGTACCTGGTTAAAATAATTACAAAGTTGCCTGTAAAATAAATATTAATCCTAAAACAGCTACAATATAATTATAATTTATATTGTAGCTATATTAGGGTTTATTTTACAGGTAAGTATTTAGCTTTAAATAGGAATAATTTATTTAATAAGAGTTAATTTATTTTGTTAGATTTAAATTATATTTAACTTAGGGGGGTGTTAGGGTTAGACTAACGTAGGTTGCGGCGGTGTACGGAGCGGCAGATTAGGGGTTAATAATAATATGCAGGGGTCAGCGATAGCGGGGGCGGAAGATTAGGGGTTAATAAGCGTAAGGTTAGGGGTGTTTAGACTCGGGGTACATGTTAGGGTGTTAGGTGCAGACTTAGGAAGTGTTTCCCATAGGAAACAATGGGGCTGCGTTAGGAGCTTAACGCTGCTTTTTTGCAGGTGTTAGGTTTTTTTTCAGCTCAAACGGCCCCATTGTTTTCTATGGGGGAATCGTGCACGAGAACGTTTTTTAAGCTGGCCGCGTCCGTAAGCAACGCTGGTATTTAGAGTTGCAGTGGCGGTAAATATGCTCTACGCTCCCTTTTTTGGAGCCTAACGCAGCCCTTCTGTGAACTCTAAATACCAGCGGTATTTAAAAGGTGTGGGGGAAAAAAAGCACGCGTAGCTAACGCACCCCTTTGGCCGCAGAACTCTAAATCTAGCCGTCAGTGTGCCAATCTTAAATGTAAGCATAATTGTACAGGCAGTAAGGCAACAAATATATTGCATCCAATGAAATAGTAGGACAATCATTGCACTAGCATCAGGTGATGTTCCTTATATATATATATATATCAAAGAGAAAGAAAAGCACTCACCGGTTTTCTGACAAAGTATAAAACTTAGCTTTTATTTTTCAAAGATTATCCATATAATAATCCATATCCACCACAAGTTTCAAAGTTCATACTGACATGTTTTTCAATGGTAACTGAGAAAAAGGGACAGCGTTGTAAACTATACAACCTGCTCAGTTATTTTTTTACAGAATATATCTTAATCTTGCCCCCATCACGTAGCAGCTGCGTGTATCACATGTCACTCTATGCTTCACTTTTATACATCTACAATGCCACATGGCTAATTATCCTGGCAAAAGTGATGCTGCTTATTGGTAGTGACTTATAATAATAAAATAGAATGGCGCGTGATGCCACAAAAAGCCAGAGATCACAGAAAGCAGTATCCATAATATATGCTTATATTCCACATCATCCATCAACAACACCTACATAGGATAGAATCCAATAAAATAAAATAAACCATTCAGGACAAAAAACATTAATTAGTTGCTTCACACCTATTGAGCTAAGGTAGAAACCTCCAGAAGTGGAGGGATAAAGTCACAAATCCATTTTTAATGTGCTAATGAGCCATCACAGTCTTTCTTCTAGACAGACATCATTACTGTCCATCCTTAATGATATCCCCTTTTAGAGGCCTTATACACATGTGGTAGAAAAACTTCAATCATCCATATTAATTTAGTAAATCATAGAAAAACACTGACATCCATCATGGTATTAAGACCCCTAGATGTCAGAGTTCCCAATTGGTATATCCACTTTGTTTCAATTTTCAACAACTTATTGTGCCTATTGCCCCCCCCCCCTTTCATAGGGGGCGCAAAATCTATGAGCATAGTACTTAGGCAAGCAACCGTATGTTTCTCTTGTGCAAAATGGCATGCCACTGGTTGGTCAGAGGAACCATTTTTTATGGTTTCTCTGATCGCAAACCAGTTGTTTGCCATTCTTTCATTGAAAGTCATGGTAGTTTTACCCACATATACAAACAAGCACGGACAGGGCAAAATGTATATCACATAGTCACTGGTACATGCAAGGCAATGCCGTATCTGATACTTCCTTCCATCATGAGGAAAAAGTAGTACAAATCCCCACATTTGTAAGATCCAGGTTTCCTTCTGTCTTTAAACCATTTTCTTGCTGTTAACTCCATTTTGGGTCACTCTGAACCAGAATAGCTTGTATGTTAGGTGCTCTACTATAAATCATGCATGGCACTCTCATGAGAGCAAATGGTAGTGTCTTGTCAGTTCTCACAATCTTCCAGTGTTTCTTAAAGGCTTCTCAATCCCATAATTAATTGGTGTAAACGTTGTCAAAAAAATCACACTTTCCATGACCACTTCATTGCATTCATTAACCGTTCTGCTTAGTAAGGTGAGCTGATCCTCACTGTGTAGATTCTCAATTGTCATGTCAATGTCCACAACACTGTACCTCTGTAACATTAATTTATTCTTCATAACATCTACTTGAATCATTTTGGTAGAATCTTCTGTATTGTTATGAATGACACTCGTGAGCTGAGAAGCTACTATCCCCTTCTTTTGATGGTTAGGATAATAACTAGTAGTAATTCCTTTCAGTAGGATTATAACACAATGAGGTAACAAAAATATAACTAGTATCTTTTTAAATCTTAAAAATATTCAAATCCAGAAAATGGATTAACTTCCTACTGTATACAAATTTGAATCTAATGAGAGATCCAAGATTATTTAACTTCTCTATCCATGTTGTTAGTATTTTTTCAGAGCCTCACCATACTAAAAGGACCTAGTGTATTATTTTACATTTGGATAAACATGTTGTTGCATGATTTCACGTCTTTGGAGATAAAAAACCATTTAAGCAATGTATAACTATGTATAACATGTACAGTATATTGACGACCTGAATTTTATCTGGGCAAATACAGAATTTCTGACAATTCAATGTGTAGAATATCTTAATATGAATGATTGTGGTGTACAAGTTACATTTAGTTTTGATACATTTACAGTACCATATTTAGATCTTCAATTATGTGGTAATATACATCTGATACCATTTTGCATGCTGCTAGCTCCCATTCCAGACACTGTAGATTTGGCAGTTTATGCTCATAAAGTGCAACTGTTCTTATGATTCCATCTTTTTGAGAGAAAGTGAAGACTTGAAAATGTATCTTCTGCATAGAGGATATTCTAATTTTATTATAGATAAGATTTTCAATTATGTAAAAGATATGGACAGATGTATTCTTAGAGGGACATATAACATCATAAATGATACCCCTAGATAAACCAGTGTTCGTTAATGCTTCATTAGTTAATATGACAAGGTTTGCAATGTTATTAGAAAACATCTCCCAGTTCTAATTGGTGATAAAGATTTGTTTCCCTTTATCAAAAAAAGTTGTCATTTTGTGAGTAAACGAAATTAAATGTTAGGAAATATTCTGGCTCCAAGTATGAATTATGGTAAGACGAATCAAAACGATTCAAGTCTAGTTGGTTACAATTCAAAGGCCGCTACAAATGTGGTGGCCAGCCTTGTAAAGCCTGTGACCACACTATGGTATAAACAAACTTTCAATCAATTGTTACACAAAAAATATTCATGTTAGATTCCTGCCTGTATACTAATTGTAGAAAAACATGTGTTGTCTATTTGATTTGGTGCCAACATTGTAAATATTAATATGTAGGATGCACTATATGTGAGGTCCGTGAGAGAATACGCAAGCACCATAATGATATAGACAACATAACACACTGCTCAGCATTGGTCACCCACTTTATTAATGAGCATCAAGCTCAACGCTCTATTTTAAATGGTGTGTCATTGAGAATGTTAAGAGACATCCAAGAGGGGGTATATAGAAAGTTTACTTGCTAAAAGAGAGGCTTTTTGGATATTTGACCTACATACAAGAGTTCCCCCATGGTTTAAATATTAAGACTGACATCATTAACTTTTGTGAAATATGTTTAAAGGATATAATTATATTTGAATAATAGCATAATCTGTTACTGGGATTAACTGATTTAAGTGTTTTTCTATTAATTAACTTAATGCAATTTATCATACTATATATGTACTTGCAACTTGTTTCCTATACAGTCTGTATTCTGTTTAATTGAGTACTATCCCTTTATAGATAAATTTAAATTTAAACATAAGTTAATTACATCAGTTATTTTTTTGTCACCTATCAACTTTATTATTATTATTCTACTTTATTTATGAAGCGCCAACATATTCCGCAGTGCTGTCCATGGATACAATTCATTGAAATAAAACAATATAAGACTTGTAAGAGACAGGACAACATTTACAAACACATACAGGAGGGATTGAGGGTCCTATTCCTGTGGGAATTTACAATCTAGAAGGGTAGGAGGTTGAGAAACAGGAGGTGAGAACTGTAAGATTGAGAAAGATGCTAATACAGAGTTAGATGAGGGAGATGTTAGGTAAGTGAAATTAATTTATTATTGAGTTGGGTGGTAGGCTTCCCTGAACAGAAAAGTCTTCAGGGAACATTTAAAGGAAGATAGATTAATTAGGGCAAAGCCTGACAGCACGAGGGAGAGTGTTCCAGAGGGTAGGTGCTGCAAGACAGAAGTTCTGCAGTCTAGCATGAGAGGAGGTGATAGTCACGGATGCACTTGCACTTGCAACTTGCACTTGTTTAGTTAAATAGCAGGGTAGGGAATAGAAGACACAGGTCTATGATTAATACGGTTTCCAGCAGAAAAGGCTGTGTCTCCAACCCATGTTGATTTTATCTGCTGATGTTTTGGAAGAGTTAATTTTACCTTTGTGCCCACTTTTTCTGTACATGCATGATATTGTATTGATCTCATACCAGAGCATATAGAAATTAGCATTTTGTCTAAATCTGAGAGGTCTTTTACATCTATAACGAAAAAACTATTTGTCCTCTTTACCATATAACCACCAGTATAAATGTTTTTCACAGTAGTCTGTCTCTACAGTAACCATTTTTTTTGTTTTTCATTTTAAACAACTCCTCTTTATATTTAGCCACATGGGATTCAAGTTTTTTTTTTTATCCAATTCTCAGTAGTGTCTTCAACCAATATTTGATAACTCTGTTGTTTTACCTCCTCTATCTCAATTTTAAACAAATTGCATAATCTGTTTCCTTAGTCACCAACAGTATCAGATCATAGGAACACTTATTCAAAATTGAGCATCATTTACTACAAAAATTTGGATTTGATCTACCAATAGTTGGGACATTCCTAATGAGGAATCTCCATGGTATTTGTTTGTTCTTATGATAATTAGAGGGACATACAACATCCAAATGAGGGTCTAATTTACATTTCTTTGTTTTATTTATTTATTTATATATATATATATAATGCACAGTAAACTTCATGACAGGCATGTATACAGACATACATGGGGTTGATATTGCATCATTTAGTAGTAGAAGAATAAATATTTTATTTGATTAAAAAAATACAATTTATAAATCTAAAATATTTCTCCTTGTGGAAAAAAAATATGTAGAAATTTCAGAACACAATCTGTAAAAGTCTTTTAAGTTTATTTGTCAATATTTGCATGAAATATATCAGAGCTGCACAAGATGAGTCAAATTGATTCTCGTGAGAATAAGAAGATGGATTTGCACGATCTCTGCACTCTAAGCATGTGATACCACCAGTAGAGCAAATATTGACTAGGATCCAGAATATCTGTGTATTGTATAATATTTTTTTTCTTTTTGTGGACATATAACTAGTAAAATAACCTTGGTCCTTTATACAGTGGACACACTGTGCTTTTATTATAATTTTTTTATGTTTGGAAGATTTTATAGCTCTATTACGGATTCACACTGGTGCTTTTACTTTGGTAGCTGCACAGGATTCTGGTTTGTGCTCTGAAAAATGAACACACCCTCTGTTTTGCAAAGATGCCAAAAGAATAATATATTCTAAATTATTTTTCAAAATTATGACAACATGAGAATAAAAAATTTTGCAGTTTTATCATGTTCCTACTACAAATTGTTATTTTTTGCTAAATCTTTCAACGTTATTGTATTTGTAACTTCATTTTTAAAATGTGATATGATTTTGTCATCTAACTACAATTTAAATTTAATTATCGTATGCATGGCTAAATCCGATACTATGTAGCTCGTTATCTCAAGCTGTTGCAGCATTCTTAAAATAAATAAAGATAATTAGTGAAGTTTTACATTATATACTTTTTCATGATCCCTGTTATTAAGGAAAGAAATATCCTAAAGAATTAGCTGGTTATTTTTTTATAATGTCAAACTGAAATTTAATTTGCTACTAATTAAAATGCCATCCATTAATACACACAGCTTTAAGAGTTTCTGGATTTTACTGAGTAGACCATTAAAAAGATGAAAGAATAGACTCATACGAGTCAATCACAGTCTATTGATGAGCATTATTCACAGTCAGAGTGATCACAATCAGATATTGTCAACTGTTTATCAGCACCAAGAATACATAATCAGACCGCCAATAAATGCCCCTTTACTTATAATGGGACAGTCCTGTTCAAAATGATCGCAATGAAAAATCACAATACTTTTCAACACAACATACACCTGCATACTATATCCATCATGACCCTGTTCAAATATATTGTTCTAGTTACAAAATACTTCATATGCACATTGCGTATGACTCAAGACACTTCTTATGTATTATCTAAACCGGCAAAATTGCATTTGAATGTGTCATGTCCTTGCATTAAATTTCCAATACTGATATCAAGAACATGTTTTTCTTCTGTGAAAAACATTATCAAGGCTGAGGACTTTTACCGGCAGAAGCAAATTGGGATTTTGATCACTCAAAATGCACGTTGACAAAATCAGATCAACTCTCAAACTCAGTATCAGTCAAAAATGTCATCAAACTTATGATCAACCACATGGTTTCCAACAATACTCACCAGTCCAGTTTTTAAGGACATTCTTTTTAGGATATTCTAACCTATAGTATACAGGCGCCCTAACAAAAAAATGACTAAGCCACCAATGAGCTTTAATCAGAACTAGATACTCTCATTCCTTGTCTTGTGTGGCCTCTGAACAAACAATGTAGTAAGTAATGGAATAGGAAACAATGTAGTGCAACTTTCTAGTTATGGCTTCATTTTCCAGATACATCTACAGACGTTGCACTACTGAAAGTATTGTTATATAAGCCTTAATTTCTTAGTGAATATAAATGTCTGTAAAGTAGTTATTGCAAATTGTGTTGTTTTAGGAACAAATGGTACATTTAATTTAACATTTTTTTCTATATTCAAATTTATGACATATTTAGACACCAAGATTTAAAGGGATATACTATTGCAAGAACTAAACGCTTTAATATGTCATTTCCTGTATATAACTGCATGTTTAACCCCTGCAAATGTATTAAACACATAGTTAAAATCAGCAGCAGAGCAGAAATGCACTACAGGGAACTAGCTGTAGTGGGAGCTGGTGAACCGATATATATATATATATATATATATATATATATATATATATATATATATATATATATATATATATATAAAAGGTATAACACAAGCACTCACTGGACTTGATACAGCTTGATACAGCTTGTTTATATGAAATAAAACACTTTTTATTTCACCTGTATCAAGTCCAGTGAGTGCTTGTGTTATAACTTGGATATTTGAACTTTCTATAGTTCCCTGGCAGAATTGAAATTTACTGTTTGTGGGAGTGCACTTATTTCAGTGGATTATATATATATATATATATACACCAAAAGATACCAAGAGAACAAGGTAAGTGTGAACATAGAAGTGAGTTTAAAAGTGTCTTAAAATTACATTACATTATCTAAGGGTTTTTCAAACAATGGGTCGGGCCCATTACTGGGTAACAACACCATGTTTAACGAGTCCCGACGTGTGTGTTGTCTGTTGTAGGAGAGTGTTATGGATGTGGGTGTGTTGTACGAGAGTGTGTGTGGTATGTGTGTGTTGTATGGGTGTGTGTGTTGTGTGTTTGTGTTGTATGAGTGTGTGGTTTGTGTATATTGTATGAGAGTGTGTGTGTGTGTTGCATGAGAGTATGTGGTGTGTGTGTGTGTTATATGACAGTGTGTGCGGTATGTGTGTGTTATATGAGAGTGTGTGGGGTGTGTGTTTGTTGTATGGGTGTGTATTGTGTGTGTCTGTTTTATGACAGTGTGAATGGTATGTGCGTGTTTTATGAGAGTGTGTGGTGTGTTTGTTGCATGGGGGTGTTGTTTGTGTGTGTATTTTATCATATTGCATCGGGTGTTGTATGAGAGTGTGTGTTGTATGAGAGTGTGTGGTGTGTGTGTATTTTATATGACATTGTGTGTGGTATGTTTGTGTTGTATCAGGGTGTGTGTGTGTGTTGCATGAGTGTGTGGTGTGTGTGTTATATGAGAGTGTGTGGTGCGTGTGTATTGTATGAGAGTGTGTGTGTGTGTGTGTTGTATGAGAGTATGTGGTGTGCGTGTTGTATGAGTGTTTGTGTGTTATTACCCTTTACAACATTTTCAAGTTTGACTACAATCAGGAATAAAGTATTCACACATTTTAGTCACTTTATCAAAAATTATAGCTATATTGTTGTATGTTACTTCAGAAAGTTTCAGACCAAGCATAAAAATAGGGTCACGAAGGTATGTGGCATTGGGCCTTGGGAAAAAAAGCTTGAATAACCCTGCTTTTTCTGAATTATGCAGGTTTCATTTTCATTTTCCTATATACCTTTAACGTAGATATTCACCAGACTTGCTTGTGCAATGTTAAATGACAACAGCGTATGCTGTCGGCATTCAGCGATGTCTGTCGGACATGATATGCTACAGCCCCACTATGGCCCCATAGTGTTAACTGTACTTATAAATGCATTTTTGATGTGTTTTGTGACACTTTTTTGTTTTGAGAAACAGTAAACCAGAGCTCAGAGGTTGCGCTATCATGATGCGCATTAACTTCAATTGTGCTATAGCGATCGCATTTACTTTAAACTTGTAATACGAGTGCCATGCCATGATAAACCTGTTATCACTTGCGCGTAACTGGTAGCGCGCCACTCATAATTTGGCCCATTTTGTTTTATTCTTTATACTGTTTTGTGTATACAAACCTCAAACTTGATAGATAACGCTAAAAATACCCATCATGCTCATGTCTAATGCTATCTTCTGCTGATGTGTACTCTGGGGTTATTGCCCAAGTAAATTGTTTTCTTTAGAGTGTGTTTTTATGAAAAAGAAATACATTGTGAATTTATGATATATTGTTATGACTGATTAAGAACATTTACTGATATGCTAAAGTAGAGATATTAGGAATACAAATATAAATCAAAGCAAATCTTTATTTTTTTATTCCTTGTATAAAAATACAAAGTGAGGTTGTGTTTCAGTTTCAGATCAATATTTCTTTACTAAGACATCTGATAAAAAATGCTCATATAAAAAAATGACTTATGTTTATAAAATCGAGAAGGATGACAATAGATACAAGAAAGAAATGAAGAAAGCAAAATCTTTAAGCACAGGCAGACCCAAGGCTTTGCCAACGTTCTAGGAACTGCAAAACCAATTTATACAATCTAAGATATTGTATACATATAAGCAGTGAATGCAGGTTAACTTGCTTATAGTGTAAACCCCCAATCTGTTTAAAAGGTTCCCCTTGTAAAAGCGTGGACATGTATTAAGAAAAAATTTATTGCCATCTTTATCCCAGGAATAATATAATTTCGGTATAATTACATACTATTTAATAATCTGTGTAGACATGTATATTTTCAGAGGCAACATACCATGTACACCAAAATGTGGTTTTGCCACAGTAATCTTATCCTTATTTTTCCCAGTTTCCTTGCTAAAATAACACAAACATTTTAGGGATTTTTGCATAGTATTGGTTTCACCTTAATTATCAGATATCTAGTTAAGTGCACCCATACATATTATATACCATTTTACCAGACAAACATGCCTTTCTAGTGATACTCTATACAAGTACATAAAATAGCAATAAACAGGAATTTAATACTTAAACTTTTTAAACAAAAATGAAGATTTTTATTTTTTGCAGTTTTCTTATTAACTGTTTCTACAAAACTAGTGTAGCTGAAGAAAAATACCTCCAAATAGATTCTAGGGGGTAGATTTATGAAAGCTTCAAATGATAATGCTGCGTCAAATATGACACAAGATTGATCCGCTGTAGTTAACAAAGCGTCAAGATCGTCAAATGTTGAAATGTGTGAAGTAATATATACGCTCCCGCGATATCAGTCCGACGCAGATTGATGCTTGCATCATTCCAGATGTTTCTAGTTCAAATTCGACTCTACTTGACCCTCTTCCCAATTTATCAAATATTCAACAGGTACGCTTGCGTCAATTCCGACGCAGCATACCTATCGTTCAAACCGCCCCCTTTGAGGCCGCAAATGCCATAGAAATCAATAGGAGTCTGAAAACACAGAAAGGTTATGTTCGATGCTGCAAGACAATGAAGCATATTAGATAATAAAAGTAAATTTCAAACTTTATGAAAATTGTATACTCTTTCTAAATCAAACAATATTATTGCTCCAAATTTGGTGCAAAGTATTGCTCCAAATTTGGTCCAAAGTATTTTTATAGGGATAAAAATGAAATACATTACCACTTATGGATTATGTTACATCTTTGTCTCTCATTACAAAGCAAGAGGACATTATTATTGCTCCAAATTTGGTGCAAAGTATTGCTCCAAACTCGGTGCTATAGTAGATATAGTGATAAAAATGAAATAAATACATAACATAATATAGCTAACTTCCCTTTTTTTTTTTTTTTATAAATTTATTTGCACCATGTTTAAGGCATGCAATACAAGTCCCACTCTCCACTTCACACCAAATTTGACGCAACACTTTTTGCACCAAATTTGATGCAATACTCCTAAACAACCCACAATCTAGTTAAATTTTCTTCCACTTTTGATTGGGAAATACATAATCACATGATTTATGACATCATCCAATATGATTTAAATATACATTTTATGCTATCACTAACGAATCAAATTGCTCGATACTTGTGTTATTGATCAGAACCTGTAAGTGCCATTTGTTACATTGTGTAATTACATTTGAAAGTATTTACACAATGTGAAATTAGTATTAAAGTTAAACATTGATGATGATATTAGGACATACCGTGCAATATTTTAGACAATGATTTTAAAATTTGAATGATGTTTGATTCAATATAATCTTAAACTGATAGCTCAAAGGGAAAGTTTACCTAACATTAAACTGTCATGATTCAGATACAGCAGAAATTAAAATCACTGCTTTACTGTCATGCTATTTTCAGAGTTTTTCTTCCTTCTCTTGAATTTAATTTTTATTAAGAAATGGCATCTTATATGCCAGCCCATTTTATAACACCTGTGTAGGAGTGTTGTTTAAAACTAGACTGCAATCAGGAGGGGTTACACAGATGAAGAGAGAAAACTGGCCCAGCTCTTAAAATATCCATTGATTGCAAATAAATACATATGATACACAGATTACATGTTATATTCGCAATTATTCCTGCTCAGAATAATAATAAATTTACACTATATATATATAGTGGTATAAATAAACACAGAGATATGAAAGACAACATTGTTTAGAAAAAAAAAAGAATTTAAGGGTATGTAAATATGTTTGCAAAAGATTTCGGATATAACACACACACACACACACACACACACACATATATATATATATAAAAATATATATAAATATATAAAAATATATACATACAAGTATGTGCAAATACATATGTACAAATTCTAGCATTAATAATAATTTTAAAAACCAAAAAAACATGAGAGGCATATCATGATTTCTAGAAATACAAATACACATTCAGTTATGTGGAAATATCATATATCAGTTTTTTGTATAACAAATACATAGAAAGTAACTTTCAATGATATATTATTGTTTGTTCAGGTATAAGTCTAGCTATTTCTAGGACATTAACAGATGAAAAATAAAAGATTAGCTTTAGAGAAATGTGCTTGTTCATGGACAGTAATGAAATGGTATAAATAAAGTTGGAAAAAACAGAATATCCATGACATCGATGACTCTTATTTATCAACAGTCCAATGCTTAGTCCAATGCTCATCGCGTCAGACTTGACGTGCATGTTTTTGACAGATTTTTTTATGAATAAAGTCATTGAATGTAGACTCACTGCAGCGATGTCTGGCGAGCATATTGACGCAAGCGAAAGCACCAAGATTGATGCTTTGATAAATTGGATCCATTATGTTGATAGATTAAAGTCTTCACAGCACTGGAAGTTATTCTGGTTGGCAAAAAGTCAAAGTTGGACAGGTGCTAGTTAGGAGAATATATTGTAAATGCAAAATGGGAGATAAGAACTTATTATTAGCACTCTTACCTAAAACCTTAAAGAAAATAGGTAGCTGAATATACTTCAGCAACCACACACTTATATATATTCACCAAGTAAACAGGAGATGCAAATATATAACACAAATTTATTAAGTATAACAAAATAATCATAAATTAATAAAGATTCATTAGTGAGGAATAAAAAGCTAATGTTCCCCTTTACCTACGGAAATAGGGAATAGTCCCACTAGGTAGGCAGAAAAAGTTCGGATACAGATTACAAATGTTCCTCATGTGTCCATGGTAGAATAGAATAGCACCTCTATAACGGTTATCCACTAAGGCTCCAAGATCCTATAGAAAAGAAAATCCCGGGTTCACACAAGTAATCCGGTGCAGAGTCTCACTGTCCCTGCTCGTAATAGCTCCAAAATCTGTAGGCAAGCTTAGGAGTACCAGAGACACACTAGTGGTATGATGCAAAGCCTCACAGTCACCGTAATCTATAGCTGTTTATCTTACTAGAGGGCACAATATCAAAAAGCAGTTGGTATAGCGGGATGAAACGCCAGTCCAAACCACAGAGAAGTTGGAAGGGTTCCAGGGCTTCAACCCCGGAAGACACAGAGCCTCATTTTCAAGTTTCTAGTGTATTCAAGTTGTAAATCCAACAGCTTTTATGATAGAGTAAGATGTTATCAATATCCCTTACTCGCATTCTCATTCTAACTCTTTCAATTTCTATCAGGCTAAAGAAGAGTTGTGTTACTTCTTAAAATGCTGTGCTTTGCTGGATGTTTTCTCTTCATGTTCAATGTCACGTACATGTTCCAGTGTGCGGTCACGTAGTGCACGTTCGGTTTTCCCAACATAGAAGAGAGAACATCCACATGTTGCCAAATAGATTAGGCCTTATGTCCTACAAGTTTTCTAGCACGCATTTTATGCAAACAACCAACCCTGGAGACAAAGAATCAGGCCCTCTGAATATAGGTAGATGCCCTACAACATTTGCAGGGGTAACAGCCTGGTTCATAAAGTCAATGGTGGGGGCTTACCAAAGAAACTATGGACCAGGTTGTCACCTATATTTGGGGCCTGTCTAGCAGTCATCTCAGGGTACCATCACAAATCTTTATTTAAGTCACTGTCAGTCTGCAAAAGTTACCAGTGTTTTTTTCAAATATCTTTTGGAGTTTATTCCATCCTTCACTGTGGGCCATATTATGAGTGGAAGGCTAACAGTTACACTTTAGTGATAAGGGGTTTATCAAGGGTGTTAGTGCTTGTCGGGTTTAATGCTCATATTACAAGTTGAAAGTAAAAGCTATCGCTTGAGAACAGTTTCATATTACAAGTTGAAAGTAAAAGCTATCGCTTGAGAACAGTCATGATTTATGCTAGAATGATTACAACATCCTCAGAGCTCTGGCTAACTGTTTTGTTAAACAAAAAGTGTCACAAAACACATCAAACATATATTACAAAGTACAGTTACACTCATAATAACACTAACAAAAATCATTTTACAAAAATATTGCATAAAAGTTATAAGGGCTAAAATATGTCTAAATATGTATGTGTATATATATATATATATATATATATATATATATATATATAAATCAATGTAAATATTTGCATAGGAAATTAGTACATCTAAGCAAGTATCCCCGCTTGCCCCCAGAAATTCTTAATATGCAATGTTCCCAATGCACAAGAGAATTGTGGGTAAGATATGCAAATTAGGTATGCAAATTCTCAGTTTTTTTGCTTCAAAATACTGTTTTAACACAGCAATCCTTTTAAACAGGAATATGACAGCAAACCAGAAACACAAAACCGCTGCTCCATAAGCCTTCCGCCTGTTCTGATGAGGTGGACAGAGATCGCCACAATTCAACCCGATCGAGTACGATCAGGTTGATTGACACCTCCCTGCTGGCGGCCGATTGGCCGCAAATCTGCAGGGGGCGTTGTTGCACCAGCAGCTCTTGTGAGCTGCTGGTGCAATGCTGAATACGGAGAGCGTATTGCTCTCCACATTCAGCGATGTCTGTCGGACCTGATCCGCACTGTCGGATCAGGCCCGACAGACATATGATAATTCGGCCTCATAATCTAGCCCTATATTAGGTAATAAATGTTTTTTTGGAATTTCCCTTTTACTTGGTAAGGGATGATAGAGAACATTTGTTTGGCTAAGGTTTTCCCTTTTTGAAAACATTTTTTATTTTATTTTTTAGAGTAATCTAATTTTTTAAATCTATGGGTTAAATCTCTGGATTATTTAAGGAATTCCTGGTCACTAGAGCAATTGTTTCTCGCCTTAAAAGAATTGTGATACTGGTATTCCTTTAATCAATGATGAAGGGTGATGGCTTTCTGCTCTTAAAAAGCTGTTAGTAGACGTTGGTTTTCTATACACTGATCTTTGATTCATTGTAT
The DNA here is from genome assembly GCF_027579735.1 of Bombina bombina. Taxonomy (NCBI): domain Eukaryota; kingdom Metazoa; phylum Chordata; class Amphibia; order Anura; family Bombinatoridae; genus Bombina; species Bombina bombina. The sequence continues at coordinate 1,197,708,476 of NC_069501.1, read as the reverse complement.
TGTCCTGATTTTAGATATACCTCATATGCCTGTTTCCAACTATTTTTTAGTAAATATGGGCCAAATACTACAAAGATAGAATAATTGGTTTAACTCTAAAACTTGCAATGCTTTGGCTGTAAGCTAAAAAGAGGTCACCCAATTCAAAACTGCTACACAGAAGTATATATTTGTAGAATTTAGACACCCCAGGGCATTTATATGTAGGTATTTTGAAACAATATGTTTACCCTTTTATCGCCAAGGGCATAAAATAGAATTTATCGGTAAAAAAAAACACCTAAAAAAAATTTATTAAAATAAACTTATTAAAAATGTAACTTTAATAAAATAAAATGTATTTCAAAATACATAAAAACACTTTATTAAAATAAATTGTACAAACAATTGCTTGTCATTTTTGATATAATCACTGTAACTGGCTGTTACTGTGACTGGCTGTCACAGTGATCACGTGACAATGGGGCTGTTTTTTGGCATCTGTGGATTGCCTCATACCTGAGACATCCAGTGATTGCCCACTGAGCCTGATACCACCATGCATTGGTTGCACTTTCAATATACAATCCATGGGACTGGCTGTCATAGTGAATGTTACAGTGACAGCTACTGTACTGTTGCTGGATAGACTCACTTGCAGGCTTCCAACAGCATGGGATACACACAGCGTGTATCTTAATAATGAAGGCATCCCACTGAAAAACATAGGATCACAGGGACATTACGCTATTTCTGCAATGTCTCACTCATGATACATGCAGAAATAGCACTGTCACGCTAACAGCCCGGGACATAGCCACTGTACAGGGTACAGCTCTGGTCCTTTAGGACAAAACGACCAGCACTGTACTGTGAGGTGATGTTAGCCAAAAGCATAATGCCAACTGGGTTGTATGGCTATTGGGCAAGAGGTGGAAATGCCACCTCATTAAAAAAAAATACAGTTATGCCGTAGGAGGTGTGAGGCAAACACTGCAGGCAAAAAAGGAACATTAAGCTTGAAGTATTTTATACTTTATGACTAAAAGTCCCTTTTATTTGTAGCACTGGTAAGTCCTAGCGTGTCAAGAATGCTAGGCTCTAATATCACTTTATATAACACCACATTTTGGTTTTACCTTCATTTTTTTTATCACAGATTCAAAGTAAAAAGTGATGTACAATATATCCCCTAAAATGAAAAAGAATTCTCAAAATTTCTCATCACTTTCATTAGTCAAAAGATGTCATGTGAACATTGTGATATTGTTATTAACAAAAACAAATAAATGCCTGAGCTGACCTTGATATTTCCATTTGAATTTGCATCTCTTTGGTAACAGAACTCAGAGCTTCAGAATGCCCATATAGCAAAAAGATCTGCACCTGATCAGAATTTGTAAATATCTTACTTGATACAATGAACAGATTTATGGCCTAATAATGATCCTGATTCTGAAAAGCAAGACAGTTAAGCGTTGCCAAAATAACACGTTTGCATTTTGTAGCAGAAGGGTTTCAATCTTGGTTTAACTCCAAATACTTACAGTTTTCACCTTTTAAGATGAATATTGTTTAGTTGAGTTTTGGCAAGAAAGAGAGTGTTGCAGTAAAAGTCATATTGGTAGTTTATCAGCCACTTTTTGTTCTTTATAGTAGATTGCAGTATCATAACACAAGTTAAGAAATATTGTTACATATTCCATTCTTGGCAGATGGATTGAAGAAAGCGAAACACAGTGAGTTGTATAAGGAACCAAGCAAAAATATAGACCGCTGAGTTACAAAGACTGTGTGCACATTTATTTCCTACCAATATGAAAAAAAAAGTATTTGTAGATGATTCAACTTGGCAGCGTAAAAATCATTGAGACGCCACAGTGAGCCATCACAAGTTTTGCCAGCATTGCTGTTAGTGTGTAATGACTGAATGGCAAAAAAAAAAGGAATTTCAAATTGTAACTCCAATCTTAAATTGTGTGCTCCAAGCCTGAATTCCCCTGTGTATAAATGTTCAAACTGTCTATAGATATGTATTGTTAATACAGTCGCTAGTTCATTTCTATTTTATTTTGAAAGTATATATTTTCAGTTTAAACTCTGAAATATTATTAAAAACAAAAAAGTCTTCATATTAATTTAAACACTGTCTGTATTTAAGCATTCATTGAACACAGGGGAAATATAATAATAAGCAAGCCATGTATGCACATGATTTCCCAGAAAAAAATGTATGCTTAAATCCACAAGAAAATATTAATTTATATGTTTGTATGTTTAAATTAAAACAAATTTATTAGTGAAAAACCTAGATATAGCTCTCTCAAGTCTTTTTAGAAAATAAAAATATATATATATATAAATAACAACAATTTAAAATATCAATTTAAATTATGGGGAGGCGAAAAGTGAGTTTAAAATCCTCCACTAATGAAGAAAATAGAGAAAATAACTCATTGTGTAAACTATTTACAAATCGAGACAAGTCAGAAAAGCAAGTCTTCTGACTTGTCTAGATTTGTAAATAGTTTACACAATGAGTTATTTTTTCTCTCTCTCTCTTTATATATATTTATATTTATACCCCATAGACTACGAGAGTGTAAAAGAAAAAAACCTAATACTTATCATTTACGTGTTAACCCAACAGGAGTTATTATTTCCCATTCCAATGTTCTTCACATGCAGGAATATGTTACTTTTATTCTAAAACACATTTATATATATATTCTATGGATTACTTAAAACATTTTACAGTATCTATAATATTTTAAAACAAAATATTAATATTGTTTAATATTTTTTATTTTAATAATTCAATAACGAGCCCTTAAGCTAACTATGTTTTCCTATGTGGCTGACCCAACACTGCGCAAAACACAAAGGACATTATGCATATTTTACATGCCTATGTTCTTCACATACAAAATAGTGTAATTTTTATTGTTAAATATATATTTCTATATATTTGATAATGTTAATGTAAAATATATACCTATACCTTTATATCTATTGGAATATATATACAGG